>NC_091320.1:11659747-11702005 GCF_038502225.1 Cherax quadricarinatus
AGACAAGAATCTCAGGAAGAAGTAAAAGCCACAAAGGAAATAGAAAAAATAAATACTTCTTGTCTTATGCCAAATCTAAGGGAAAAACAATATCTAGTATTGGATCCCTGCTTAGGCGAGATGGGACCTACACAAATAACAACAAAGAAACGAGTGAGATACTGAAGTCTCAGTGTTCAGTGAGCCGTTACCCAGACTAAGGGTTGACAATTTAAATAAATTCTTTATGACCGAGACCGAAAACCTGGTTATCTCAAAAATATTATTCTAGCACCACAAGACTTTGAAAAGGCAATAAATGACATGCTCATGCACTTTGTCCCAGGCCCAGATTCATGCACGAGTCTTGGCCTGGGCAAGATTCGCCTTTCTCGTGCTTTCAGATTTCAGCATTCTATGGAGAGGGTGCATAAACACAGGGGTCATCCCACACTCACTAAAAGCAACAGACATACCCCCACTCTACAAAGGTGGCAGTAAAGCAATTGCAAAGAATTACAGACTGATAGCACTAACATTCCATATCATAAAAATCTTTGAAAGTGTTCTAAGAAGCAAGATCCCCATCCACCTAGATACCCATCATTTACACAACGCGGGTTTAGAGCAGGTCGTTCCTGCCTGTTCCAGCTACTGGACCACTATGACAAGGTCCTTGATGCAATAGAGGATAAACAAAATGCAGATGTAGTATACACAGACTTTGCGGATATTAACCAAATCTTCAAATGGGCCACTCAAAACAATATGAAGTTCAATGAAGAAAAATTTATCAGATATGGAAAACTTGAGGAAATTAAAACTATCAAGGTACATAAAGTATACCATACAACTAAGAGAAAAAAAAATGTGAAGGATCTGGGAGTGATATTGTCAGAGGATCTCACCTTCAGACCACAACAATGTATCCACCACATATGCTAGGAAAATGATAGGATGGATAATGAGAACCTTCAAAACTAGGGATGCCAAACCCATGACCATTCTCTCCAGATCGCTTGATCTCTCTAGGATGGAATACTGCTGTGCACTAACTGCCCCCTTCAAGGCAGACAAATACTTTAAAAATCCTAGAGGGATTAGTACCAAACTTGTACACGAAAATCACTCCCTTGCGAAAGCAAAAGACTCGGCAGGAGATGCAACATTCCCCCAATGAAAAGCAGGGGCGCCACGAGTGCACTGAGAGACAACACAATAAGTATCAGGGGCCTAAGACTGCTCCACTGCCTCCCAGTATACATAAGTGGGATTACCAGTAGGCCCCTGGCTGTCTTCAAGAAGGCACTGGACAGGCACCTAAATCAGTACCTGACCAGCCAGGCTGTAATTCGCACGTCAGTTTGCGTGCGGCCAGCAATAACAGCCTGGTTGATCAGACCTGATCCACCACGATGCCTGGTGTACTCCACGAACGACGTCTTGTGAATCCATACTGAGACTCATTAATCAAATTAGTTCATTACGTTGGCTTCTAATAATATCTGGTACAAATGATTCTAATAATTTGTCTGTAATAGATGTCAGGGGTCTTTGACGGTAATTTGATGAAAATGACTTATCCCCTGATTTAAATATAGGAATGATATTTGCCATCTTCCACATCTCTGGTGCAACATTACTTTGGATTAATGAGTTAAACTAGCTCCTTAGGGGCGATGTTGGCCGCATGTTAACGAACTTTTTTTTATGGACCGATTACGTTCATTTTTGGTGTACTATTAGAAGGTTATATCGAGTATGCTGTGCTGAAGTTTCAATCATATCGGCCAAAAAGGAAATGAAATATGCAAAATTACGAAAAAATCTACGAAAAATTGCATTTGGCAGGGCACAGTTTTGTCAGTGGTACTCGGACAAGTGGTTTTGACACTTGCTGCTGCTAGAACAACTCTAATTCCATCACTTGTCGTTGAGAATTCTAAAATAAACCTTATCTTCTTGCTAAAAAAAAATAAAGTTTCATAACTTTTTTGATATATTGGAAGATGTCGGCCTTGTTGTCCACATAAATCTAAAAATATTTTGGATAGTTCGGAAACACGAATGCTACCCCGTAAAACAATCATTCTCCCATGTTTGTTGTGAGAAATAAAGTCAATTCAATCATAAATAAAGGTATTGATCTCCTAAATAGGTAAATAAGTTACTTTCGAGATATAGGCCGCAGCGCGCGGCACCCCCGCTGCCCGGGAAAAATTTTTTTCCCCGAAAAATTCGCTTTATTTTACACTTTTTCCGCGGCCTACGAGTGTTTATTACAGTTAACCATTGTAAATACGTTTTCTATCATCACTGATGAGAGAGGTCGGACCCTCTCTTCACCTTCAGGGGAAATATCGATAGAAATTTTTTCCTTGGGGCGTCATATTATGCTAAATATTTTTTTTTAAGGTGTACTTTTTATGTTTATATGCTATTATTATATTGCATTATGTCATAATAGATCAATTATGATAGATAAATAAGCCTTATAATTGATATTAGCGTGGGTATGGAATATTTTGTTGGCTGGAGGTGTCGGCCATTTTGTGCACTATTCCCAGGGGTTCCCGATTGGTTCCTTGACCATATTATCTCCGCCCACTCTGGCATGATCTCAGATGGTGAATTTGTATTATATTAGACATAAAGATGTACGAAAACGATAAAAATAACACGGGGAAAAACGCAACAAAAACGTCAACAAAGCTGAGTCAGCGCTTCTTACGCGACATGTTGCGTCAGCGCTGTCACCATGCCTGTTATAAATGGCTGTAATTCCTTTTAGAAACATCGTACAAGGATAATAATTATACCAGCGTGTAGCCAGAAAGTTCAGCTATTTTTTGGTAACAATAACTCAGCTTTCATGTATTTTCGATTTTTTTTCGCGGGATCGCTCAAACCCCAACATCCCCCCTTAGCCTCCGACTAAGTTCCCACTTGCATTCTTTAATTACCATTGGAAACAGTTTGCTAAATACAACTTCAACAACAAGAACATCATCTGGGACGATGTGAACTATGTTCTAAATGGAACATGTTGGGATATCTTAAATAACATGGATCCAAACCAGTGCCTTGAAAAGATCAACATCCTGGCAGCTGAAGTATGTTCGAGGTATATTCCCCAAAGAAAGAAGAAGAGACGAAGTAACCTGGAGAGAGAAAGACGTTCCCTCTACAGTAGACGACGAAGAATCACTGAGCTCCTCACGAATGCTAGACTGTTACACGGAAGGAAGCGCTGACTAAGGAGGTGGAAAGTATCGAACTTAAGTTAAAGGACTCATACAGAACCCAGGAGAGATAGGAGGAGCTAAAAGCGATTAGTGAAATTGAAAGAAATTCGAAATATTTCTTTTCATATGCCAAAAACAAGGTAAATACCACATCTAGTATCGCGCCCTTGCTCAGACAAGATAGAATTTACACAGATGACAACAAAGAAATGAATAAGATACTGAAATCCCAATACGGCTCTCGATGCAGAGGAAGAAAAACAGAATGTAGATGAAATATACACAGACTTTGCAGAAGCCTGATTAATCAGGCCTGATTGATGCACCGGGCCGCGTGGGTTGATACCCAGAATAAACCATACCCCCGGCCGGGATTGAACCCGCGGTCATAGAGTCTCAAAACTCCAGCCCGTCGCGTCGAGTTCGTCACGGCCACGCTAGCTGGAGATTCGTCTGTAAAACCTTGCATTTGTGGTCACAGAGGTGCCTGTGCTAACTTTCCTATGGTGTAGAAATATACCTAGTTGGATGAATCTTATTGTGGCTAGCTGGTCTAGTGGCTAACGCGACGGGCTGGAGTTTTGAGACTCTATGACCGCGGGTTCAATCCCGGCCGGGGGTATGGTTTGTTTGCAATCGTGTCATTACGATTTCTTAAGTCATACCCAGAATACCCTCCAGGTAGACTCCAAGTAGGTAGACTTGAATGTATCTTCATTTCTGTCCACACGAGATGTTGAAGTGTTCGAGAGACTGTTTTATTTCTGTTCCTCGTAAGAGGCCTTATTGCGAACACATGATTTCTGGTGGACATGTTTCACCTGTTCACCTGTTCAACTGTTCACCTGTTCAACTGTTCACCTGTTCAACTAGGCACTGCAAGGACAAAGGAAAACACAGCAGAGATAAATTCTTAATCTGTGTATTCCTTCACCAAAAATATACAGATAATTACACTATGTACAGCGAATACTTGCAAGATGGTATTTGCAGGTAAGAGACGCGGTGAGAACATTCTTTGACCCTAGTAAATGGAAGCCTACTTATTCTGCTACACGAGTTCAAGACAACTTCACCGAACTGGCGGTTTTTCTCGTGATTTGCTGATGAACCAACAGTCAGCATAACACTGAGGCCCCGACTGCTATACTCATAACTGCTGGTTCACTAGTCGGTAGGGTACGCCTACAAGAGCGTGTGACATATGTCGAATAAATCATAACACACTCTTTCGCATGCCACAGGCATTACCCAGTAACTCATTATCTGTTGTCTAACGGCAGCAGCAGACATTATCTGATCGACGATGTCTTCTGTTCTGCACCATCCTTATATTCTGACTGTTTCAATACCGTGATCCTCTTCCACGACGTGTTGAGTTTGGCATTTTTTTGTATGGTCCCATTAAAAGGCAAAAAAATCGTAGATGAACATACGTATATTGCCGGAGGTGTGCATTATTGCTGAGTAAAACTTGATCTAGCTTTTCACTGACACTGCATTGTATACCTGGAGGGTACACCTGGAGGGTATACCTGGAGGGTATTCCTGAGGTCAACGCCCCGCGGCCTTGTCCATGACCAGGCCTCGTGCTGAATCAGGGCCTGATAAACCAGGCTGTTACTGCGGTTGAAAACTTTTCAAACCACTTGAAGAGAAGCACCTTGTATTTTAAACAAACCCGAGAACAATTTAGCTGTTTGGAGAGAAATGGTGATGCCATGTGTTAAGTTATAAACACAATAATAGGTTTCCAATATTTTCCAATTTTCTATTAACAACAAAATAGATTCATTGGCGAGATCAAGTTAGAATAAAACAAGAACTTACATTCCTGCACACTTTGCAACTTTTCATAGGATTATCCCTATCGAATTTAACAGTTGAACTTCGGCAGTGGTTTAATTTATTGTTAGTTATGAGTCTCACGTTTCGTGTGACAGTTTTGTTAATCAACTTCTAACCTTTAGGTAGCAAGTTTTTTTTATAAATTCATTAGTGTCATTCATATCATATACACAAACTTGCAGGGTATGAATATCACATCCAAAAGAAAAGCAATCATCAGCTGCTGCTTCAGTGACAGTAAGAGCAGACTTCATCTCCTGAAATCTCCTCCCTAATTATCTTAATCTCACCACCATCGTTCTTGTCTGCGTCATCACTACTACATACTGCCTCATTATTCCACAAACACTGAAAGTAGTCGAGAGGGGTAATTACTTATCTTGTGATCATTTTTTCACAGCAGCTGTAATTAACTTTCAAGTCATGATCAAATCATAGTTTTGGTATTTATCTCGATAAAGTGACGTCCACGACGACACTTGGCGTTCATCATATGACCATAGAACTGAGATCTCAGTTCGGGTATTTTCTTGCTAGCAGCTACTAGAGTTAGTGAACGGGTGTGAATCCTATTCAGAGTAATTCCATGGCTAGCAAAATGTCTCGTTATCTAGCAGATGGCAAATTTTTCAGGTACAGATGGAGGTAAGCCATTCACTTTCACTACCTCTGCTGCAATCTGCTGAATATATTCCTGACATCAAATCTGACATGATTGTGTTGAGGACTCTTTCCGAACATACTGAACATACAGAAATAGTTTGTTATCAGCTCACTCTGTTGTCCCCGTGATGTGCTAGGTTCACCTTTTAAAGTCTTGGGCTCTGTATAACCCTTTAGGATTTAGCTCTTAAACTGACCTTAATTGAGGACAATATTTTAAAAAATTCTTATTATTCATTAATAACAGCTTTTAACTTACTCAGTAAGCTAAATATTTATTGCTTTATGTAGTATAATTATTTTTATATAGGTCCATATTTATGCCACTAATCTAACTGATGAATGTAAACACATGCAGTATAAAAACCGTTATCATGTTTACCATAGAATGGTGGCATGATGCAGTCATTGCCCTAATATGTCATGAATTCATTTAATTTTACTTTCCTACTACTCTTAAATTTCATAGTAAATATGTCCATTCTGATTTATTTTTTTAGTTTTTCGGAGGGAAACAAATAGCTAATTGATTTAGGAGCAACAGAAAGTAATTAATCTTAGCAATAAACCAAGGCTTATTGTTAAGATTAATTATTCCTGCCGGAAGAGGCAGAAATCATGACAGAGGCAACACTATTTAAGGTCATCTAAAAGGGTTTAAGGATTCCAATAGTGTCTCTCTCATTACTCAAGATTCAAATATTACGTGGACAAGTGCCATGACAAGAGGAACGGCAAAGAAATGTGGAGATCTTAGCTTTGTGGTCTCATGTTGGCCTACCAGATATCGTAGTAAGAAGCTCCATTATATTTACAATTTTCTGACCTTCCCAGGAAAGTAGTAAATCCAGTTCCATTTTATCTAGAGCTTGTAAGGACTTACTAGGAATAGGTATAATGGGAAAACCTTGGGGTTATTTCCTAGGCAGAACATCGCTCATAACTGAAGTATCCTAGCCGTTTACAGCATATCTATAATTTAACCTATGTACTATATATCATTGTAATAATTATGGTATTAGTGACTGTTCATCAAATGATATAAGATTAACTGAGCACCAGTGAATGTTAGTGCAATTAAATTTAAAGGGACCTTTGAATATAGTTCAGACTCGCTGGAGCACCTTGGTCTTATTAATACATCAGACGAGCTATACTCCACATTAATTAATTTTAAGTTCATCGGTGAAATGGATGATATGTCCAGATCATTGCTATAGAAGATTATAGTCCAGTGTTGGCCAGCTATATGAGAGTCCCTGTAGGAGAGGGTATAATCAATGTACATTAATCATAGTTTAATGCCCACAATAATAATAGTAGTAGTAATAATAATAATAACTTCCATGGGGAAGTGGAAAAGAATCTTTCCTCCGTAAGCCATGCGTGTCGTATGAGGCGACTAAAATGCCGGGAGCAATGGGCTAGTAACCCCTTCTCCTGTAGACATTTACTAAAAAAGAGAAGAAGAAAAACTTTATAAAACTGGGATGCTTAAATGTGCGTGGATGTAGTGCGGATGACAATAAACAGATGATTGCTGATGTTATGAATGAAAAGAAGTTGGATGTCCTGGCCCTAAGTGAAACAAAGCTGAAGGGGGTAGGAGAGTTTCAGTGGGGGGAAATAAATGGGATTAAATCTGGAGTATCTAAGAGAGTTAGAGCAAAGGAAGGGGTAGCAGTAATGTTAAATGATCAGTTATGGAAGGAGAAAAGAGAATATGAATGTGTAAATTCAAGAATTATGTGGATTAAAGTAAAGGTTGGATGCGAGAAGTGGGTCATAATAAGCGTGTATGCACCTGGAGAAGAGAGGAATGCAGAGGAGAGAGAGATATTTTGGGAGATGTTAAGTGAATGTATAGGAGCCTTTGAACCAAGTGAGAGAGTAATTGTGGTAGGGGACCTGAATGCTAAAGTAGGAGAAACTTTTAGAGAGGGTGTGGTAGGTAAGTTTGGGGTGCCAGGTGTAAATGATAATGGGAGCCCTTTGATTGAACTTTGTATAGAAAGGGGTTTAGTTATAGGTAATACATATTTTAAGAAAAAGAGGATAAATAAGTATACAAGATATGATGTAGGGCGAAATGACAGTAGTTTGTTGGATTATGTATTGGTAGATAAAAGACTGTTGAGTAGACTTCAGGATGTACATGTTTATAGAGGGGCCACAGATATATCAGATCTCTTTCTAGTTGTAGCTACACTGAGAGTAAAAGGTAGATGGGATACAAGGAGAATAGAAGCATCAGGGAAGAGAGAGGTGAAGGTTTATAAACTAAAAGAGGAGGCAGTTAGGGTAAGATATAAACAGCTATTGGAGGATAGATGGGCTAATGAGAGCATAGGCAATGGGGTCGAAGAGGTATGGGGTAGGTTTAAAAATGTAGTGTTAGAGTGTTCAGCAGAAGCTTGTGGTTACAGGAAAGTGGGTGCAGGAGGGAAGAGGAGCGATTGGTGGAATGATGATGTAAAGAGAGTAGTAAGGGAGAAAAAGTTAGCATATGAGAAGTTTTTACAAAGTAGAAGTGATGCAAGGAGGGAAGAGTGTATGGAGAAAAAGAGAGAGGTTAAGAGAGTGGTGAAGCAATGTAAAAAGAGAGCAAATGAGAGAGTGGGTGAGATGTTATCAACAAATTTTGTTGAAAATAAGAAAAAGTTTTGGAGTGAGATTAACAAGTTAAGAAAGCCTAGAGAACAAATGGATTTGTCAGTTAAAAATAGGAGAGGAGAGTTATTAAATGGAGAGTTAGAGGTATTGGGAAGATGGAGGGAATATTTTGAGGAATTGTTAAATGTTGATGAAGATAGGGAAGCTGTGATTTCGTGTATAGGGCAAGGAGGAATAACATCTTGTAGGAGTGAGGAAGAGCCAGTTGTGAGTGTAGGGGAAGTTCGTGAGGCAGTAGGTAAAATGAAAGGGGGTAAGGCAGCTGGGATTGATGGGATAAAGATAGAAATGTTAAAAGCAGGTGGGGATATAGTTTTGGAGTGGTTGGTGCAATTATTTAATAAATGTATGGAAGAGGGTAAGGTACCTAGGGATTGGCAGAGAGCATGCATAGTTCCTTTGTATAAAGGCAAAGGGGATAAAAGAGAGTGCAAAAATTATAGGGGGATAAGTCTGTTGAGTATACCTGGTAAAGTGTATGGTAGAGTTATAATTGAAAGAATTAAGAGTAAGACGGAAAATAGGATAGCAGATGAACAAGGAGGCTTTAGGAAAGGTAGGGGGTGTGTGGACCAGGTGTTTACAGTGAAACATATAAGTGAACAGTATTTAGATAAGGCTAAAGAGGTCTTTGTGGCATTTATGGATTTGGAAAAGGCGTATGACAGGGTGGATAGGGGGGCAATGTGGCAGATGTTGCAAGTGTATGGTGTAGGAGGTAGGTTACTGAAAACAGTGAAGAGTTTTTACGAGGATAGTGAGGCTCAAGTTAGAGTATGTAGGAAAGAGGGAAATTTTTTCCCAGTAAAAGTAGGCCTTAGACAAGGATGTGTGATGTCACCGTGGTTGTTTAATATATTTATAGATGGGGCTGTAAGAGAAGTAAATGCGAGGGTCTTGGCAAGAGGCGTGGAGTTAAAAGATAAAGAATCACACACAAAGTGGGAGTTGTCACAGCTGCTCTTTGCTGATGACACTGTGCTCTTGGGAGATTCTGAAGAGAAGTTGCAGAGATTGGTGGATGAATTTGGTAGGGTGTGCAAAAGAAGAAAATTAAAGGTGAATACAGGAAAGAGTAAGGTTATGAGGATAACAAAAAGATTAGGTGATGAAAGATTGAATATCAGATTGGAGGGAGAGAGTATGGAGGAGGTGAACGTATTCAGATATTTGGGAGTGGACGTGTCAGCAGATGGGTCTATGAAAGATGAGGTGAATCATAGAATTGATGAGGGAAAAAGAGTGAGTGGTGCACTTAGGAGTCTGTGGAGACAAAGAACTTTGTCCTTGGAGGCAAAGAGGGGAATGTATGAGAGTATAGTTTTACCAACGCTCTTATATGGGTGTGAAGCATGGGTGATGAATGTTGCAGCGAGGAGAAGGCTGGAGGCAGTGGAGATGTCATGTCTGAGGGCAATGTGTGGTGTGAATATAATGCAGAGAATTCGTAGTTTGGAAGTTAGGAGGAGGTGCGGGATTACCAAAACTGTTGTCCACAGGGCTGAGGAAGGGTTGTTGAGGTGGTTCGGACATGTAGAGAGAATGGAGCGAAACAGAATGACTTCAAGAGTGTATCAGTCTGTAGTGGAAGGAAGGCGGGGTAGGGGTCGGCCTAGGAAAAGTTGGAGGGAGGGGGTAAAGGAGGTTTTGTGTGCGAGGGGCTTGGACTTCCAGCAGGCATGCGTGAGCGTGTTTGATAGGAGTGAATGGAGACAAATGGTTTTTAATACTTGACGTGCTGTTGGAGTGTGAGCAAAGTAACATTTATGAAGAGATTCAGGGAAACCGGCAGGCCGGACTTGAGTCCTGGAGATGGGAAGTACAGTGCCTGCACTCTGAAGGAGGGGTGTTAATGTTGCAGTTTAAAAACTGTAGTGTAAAGCACCCTTCTGGCAAGACAGTGATGGAGTGAATGATGGTGAAAGTTTTTCTTTTTCGGGCCACCCTGCCTTGGTGGGAATCGGCCAGTGTGATAATAAAAATAATAATAATAATAATAATAAGGCTTCTTGGTATTTCTCAGTGTGTTCGAGATGGTCAATCAATGGCTTACAATATATATCTGAAACAGACTTTGGTGAGTATGAATAATTACAAAAAAATTAATACTTGAAGCTGAATGGCTGAAGCATTCGAAAATTATCGCATAAAAAACAATGATTCAATGTGAGGGGAAAACAGTTATGCATATTTCTGTGTGAGTGAATGTATGGCTGGGGTGTGAGCCGTCTGGATGTATGAAGAGATAGTTGCAGAGGAATGCACAGTCCAGCGCTGCCCACTTACCTCTTGCCACACTACTCTGTGTGGAAGGTGTAAGTTGTCTGGAAGTCACTTAGCTACCCATCTCTAATAATAATAATAATAATAATAATAATAATAATAATAATAATAATAATAATAATAGTAATAATAATATATATTTACTACAAGTACATGTACAAGGTATACAGGCCTAGCTGACATCAATGACATACTACACTACAGAAATCCTATTGTTATGCAGAGCATTTTGGGCAAATTAGGTCAGTGTCCCAGGATGCGACTCACACCAGTCGACTAACACTCAGGTACCTATTTTACTGATGGGTGAACACGGACAACCGGTGTAGAAAAAGACACGTCCAATGTTTGTACTCTCGCTGGGAATCGAACCCAGATCCTCGAAGTATGAAGAGAGAGCTTTAGCCGCCAGGCCACGGGGCACCGTACCATACTAACCATTCTCTCTCTATACTACTATTGTCTCTTTTTTTCAACTGGTACCTGTCTTGATTTATAGAATTATAGTTTTAACGTAACATTAGACAGTTTATTTCTTTCACCGGTTTTTATAAAACTTCCAACTTATCGAGCAAATGAGCCACTTGTAATATTTGTAGCCGCTGTTTGTGCATCTCTTCTATATATCGTGCTTTGATTGGGCCAGAAGTACTACGATGTATCACGTAGACTGCAGACTGTCCAAAATTCATGGGTTTATTTTACCCTACCTTCGTCTTCATCATTTGGGGTAAGTCTACTACGTAGGTGTAGATCTGAATCATTATGTTTGCTTTTTCTGCACTCGCGCATCAGCTCCGAGAATACTGCCAGCTTATTTCACCACTTTATATCAAGGTTAACTGCATGTGTACGGTGCCCATCACCTGCTCCGAGGATCAAGGACTGATTACCTCGTCTTCCACTGTCTTCTGTATATATCTGTACATTCTTCAGACTATGTCCATGTATTGTATTGATAAAGTCGGTGGATAGTGAAACATCTACAAATTAAATTAATGTGTCTCATTAATCATCACTCTAGACCGTGTTGATGGAGGTGCACCTATGAGGGCTCTTGCCTGATGACTGTTCATGGTGTCTTTGGTGGTAACCTCCGGCTACATCTACGAAAGAGTTATTTATGTAATCTTTGATCACTGTGGATGAGAACTTGTCTTTAATGTGACGGGAGAATGTGTAATTGCCGATCTTAACTTCGATTCACTTCGGTAATTTATGTGTTATTTCCTATTATTTATTTATTTAGTTAGGAATTATGTTCATATGGTTATTAAGTAAATTGCATAAACCTAGTGTTTTATTTAATGTCTCCATATTACTTTCATTTACATCTTATATGTTATTCCATTAATATTTTTCTTATCAATTATGATGGGCTCTGAAATTTTGAGGATCCATTCAACTCTCATTCAACTTTCACATTTTCTTAAATAAAATTGGCAAATTAGGACTTACACTGTTCCCTTCATTTATTATTAAGTTATTTTATGTGAGGGAATGCGTAAAACCCGTAAGGGTCATATGACGTTTTGAAAAACTGGGAGGCATTCAGATTCGATTCAAAGTCTTGGAAGAAAGTCCCAACACTTTGGATCAAGGGCGTCGAGGAAGCTCTTATGAAGGATATACTGCTCATGATAAATTAAAAAAAAAAAGATCTAGCTAAGTTACACCAGCATTTAAGTTTTGAAGTTGATTAGAAATAGCCTTCTCAAATTACTGCATATTTTTTTTTTAACAAAATTGGCAATTTAATAAATAACAAAAAAGGCACAATACCGTGACTGGAACGATACACAAATAACTTTGTCAATGGTCCAAGTCGGACCGAAACGTCGTCGTAAGCTTCCCTCTTTTATGTGCGGGTTATTTGTGTGTTGGCAATTTAATACAAACACAGCCTAAAATCAATAAAGACCTTTCTTTGAGGAAATCCCATCATCAATGAAAGTGTTAAGCTGATCGGATGGAGTGTTCTCCAGTTATTGCTCAGAAGTCAATGGTCCCAAATCAGTTGAATGCAGATGAAAATTCTAGTGGACGCAAAACTTTTCGTCAGTAAAGATTACTGGTGTTGTACATATTCTTATTCATTAACTTGTCGGCATTGTGTAGCATTTATAATTTAATTCCTTTCTGACACTGCAACGCTCTTATCTTGGTACAAGGTACAGTAACTCCGCTGCTAACAAGTATTTAGTATGACTTACTTTCTCTAGTGAGACAAGCTCACCTGTGACCTCACCTCCGAGCTGCTGCACTTCACTTTCCAATATATAAGTATCTTGGAGCCACAGCTAGGTCGAGACAGTCTTCATTTTTGTCGGAGTTCAAAGGTTAGAATCAACAGCGATTCACAGATATACACGTTAATATTTTTTTAAATGGACTGATAAAGTCCCTGGTAGACGAAACGTCTTCTCAATAAGTACCATAAACCGCATATTACATCTTATTCACATACTTATTGGTATATTTTACATTGCTATACAAGCTTCTTGCCGCATGCTTCTGCTCTTGGTTAAGAAACTGATTATCTTGCACCGAGGCTTATGAATTGATTGCCTTTTAAACTACCTCTCCACGTCGTCTACCTCATCTTATACCAGGTGTCTATATATAAATGACCAGGAACACTTGCGCAAGCCAAGAATTGCATAAACTTTTCTCTAGGTACAATACACCAGCGTTGAAAATTTGAAGGTGACTGGGTCAAGTGTTCTCGGTTTCTAAACGAATACATTCGAGAAAGAAAAAAAATATTAGGTATCCTTTTTTAAGACACTTAATGACATTAAATTAGGGCTTACTTCTAAAGCAGCAAGGTTTGTAGTTGACACACAGTTTGGGAATGCAGTATCCAAAGGAGATTCTTAGAGCATTCAGACTGGTTTCGCGCTTTTGTGCAAGACGTTGCACCATCATATCTCCCAAGTACTTATACAACACCATCAAAGCTCCTGAGCACCATATAATCACTATTGCATCCGACATCACCACCTTAGCTTTTAAACTGCAGCAAAGCATCACCAAACACCTCCATTATAGCACTATCGTAACTCCTGAGCGTTTACGCAATACCAACACAGCTCCCGAATACCACTAGGGTTTGAACAGCACTATTGTTCCGGTGCACCACCACAGCTCTCCAAGGCGAACGTACATTACCTGTGCAACACCACCGCAGTCCTGTGCACCATCACATTACCACCAGAGCGCCACCATAACGTCAACAATAGCTGGTGTGCTCGTTTTCTTTCTCAGGTTACTGACTTCACCTCCGGTGATGGCAAGTGCAGCACATAAATCAATTGTCAATTAACAAAGTTGGTTCACTCCTGGCACCAATTAGGTTACCCTTAACTTGTGCCAGCCGGCCGACAGGTGCCACTTCTCTTACCTTCCTCCACTGCTAACTTTCTCATCTCCACCACTAATTCACCAAAATTCTTCTACTACTAACTTTCTTGTCTCCATCACTAACTCACCAACCTCCTTCTGTACTAGCTCTAAAAACCCTCCGATGCAATTAACTTGTTTGTATCCACCACTATCTCTGTAGTTTTCATTAACCAATAACTTTTCTTGCTTCTACTTCTAACTCTTCAGCCTTCCTTCACCACTAACTTCTTTGTTTCTATACATCCTACCCCACTACCTTCCTTGCTTCCAGCACTAATATCCTTCCTTCCAGCAAGAACTTCCTTGCTTCCAGCACTAACTTCCTTGCTTTCAGCATTAACTTCTTTGCTCCCAGTACTAACTGCCTTGTTTCCAGCACTAACTGCCTTTCAGCACCAACTTCCTTGCTTCCAGCACCAACTTCCTCGTTTCCGGCACTAGCTTCCTTGTTTCCATCCCTAACTTTCTTACTTCTAGCACTCTCTTTCTAGGTTGTCTCCAATACCAACTACCATAAACTCTCCAGCTTTCTTCCATTACAAACGTTACCTCTACCACTATCGCATCAAACCTCCTTCACCACTGACTCCCTTGCCTCCACCACTAACTCGGAAGCATTCTTCCACCAGTAACTTTCCAGCCTTCCTCCATCATTAACTCCCTTGTAACAACTACTAACTTCCTTGTCACTACCACAAATTCACATCCCTATCACTAATACGTATTTTGCCTCCACTACTAACTCTCTAGCTTTTCTCCGCCACTAACTTCTTGTTACTGCCATTAACTCACTACCTATCCTCCACCACTTCCAGTCTTCCAGTCACCACTACCACAACACTAATACTAATACTAATACTAAAAACAACAGTAACAACTATGTGTATTTTGGTTGCTGCGAGACCAAGAAAGGTGTCCCCATATTCCAGGACCCCTCTTCTGCCAAGTGGAGGGTGGTAATTACTTTTCGGTTAACTTTAATGGCAGATGCCCCTCCTGGCATAGCCTGGGTTCAGAAAGTAATGAACGATTCTTGAAAAGTTATTACTCTTGAATTTCCCACAATTTAGGTTTTATTCATGTCATCACGATTTTTTTGTAGGATTTATACAGATTAGTTAATAGGGGATAATGGATTTTCTACAGCCATTCCCTGCTGTTGAGCGTAATGCTTCCCTCTCAAAATCAAACTTGTAATAAAGTATACAATTATAGCTAGTAGGTTGGTAGACAGCAACCACCCAGGGAAGTACTACAATCCTGCCAAATGCGTGTGAAACGGAAACTTGTAATTGTTTTACGCAATGGTAGGAATGCTGGTGTTTCTTTCTGTCTCATAAACGCAAGAAAACAGATACGTCTTGTTACTTCAACTTACACTTAGGCACACTACTTATTCATGTACACGTATATGTATACACATTAATCCGAATTTTCACCTAATTTTTCTAAATAGTTCTTGTTCTTTTTATTTCATTTCATCATCATGGGGATGTGGAAAAGAATCTTTCATCCGAATGCCATGCGTGTGATAAGAGGAGATCAAAATGCCTGGAGCAATGAACTAGTAACTCATTCCCTTGTATAAATTACTAAAAATACGAAGAAAAACTGTATAAAGCTGTGTTGCTTGAATATGCGTGGATGTAGTATATATGATAAGATGATGATTGCCAGTGTTATAAAGGAAAAGAAGTTGGATGTCCTAGCTCTAAGTGACACAAAGCTGAAGGGGGTTAGGGGACTTTTAGTGGGGAGAAATAAATGGGATTAGGTCAAGAGTATCTGAGAGAGTTAGAGCTAAGGAAGTGGTAGCAATAATGTTGAAGGAAAAGAAGGGAATATAAATGTATAAATTCAAGGATTATGTGGATGAAAATAAGAGTCAGATGAGAAAAGTGGGATATAATAAGTGTTTATGCACATGGAGAAGAGAGGAGTCGAAGCGAGTGTGATTTTGGGAGATGTTAAGCGAGTGTTTAGGAACTTTTGAACCACGTGAGAGAGTAACTGTGGTAGGGGACCTAAATGCTAAAGTGGGAGAAACTTTTAACAGGGTGCGGTACGTAACCTAGGGGTGCCAGGTGTAAATGATAATGGGGCGGGGGGCTTAGATTGAACTTTGTAAAGAAAGAGGTTTGGTATTAGGTTAAACATATTTTAAGAAAAGAAAAAAAAAACAGGATAAATAAGTACACTAGATATGATATAGGGCGTAATGGCAGTAGTTTGCTGGACTATGTATTGGTAGATAAAAGACTGATGGTTAGACTTCAAGAAGTGGATGTTTATAGAGGGGCCACAGATATAGCCGATTATTTTTTAGTTGTAGCTACAATGAGAGTAAAAGGTAGTCATACAAGGAGAATGGAATTAGCAAGTAAGAGAGAGGTGAAGGTTTATAAACAAAAGGAGGAAGCACTTCTAGTAAGATATAGATAGCTATTGGAAGAAAGATGTGCTAGTGAGAGTATAGGCAATGAGGCTGAAGAGGTATGGGGTAAATTTAAGAAGTTTGTGTTTACAGGAAAGTGAGTGCGGGAGGGAAGAAGAGCGCTTGATGGAATGTGGTAAAGAGAAGAAAGAAAAAGTTACCATATGAGAGGGTTTTACAAAGCAGAATTGATACGAGGGAGGAGTATAAGGAGAGAGTAAAAGAGAGGTTAAGAGTGGTGAAAGTATGCAAAAGGAAGGCAAATAAGAGAATAAGTGAGATGCAATCAACAAATTTTGTTGAGAATAAGAAAAAAGTTTTGAAGTGAAACTAATAAGTTGTGAAAGTCTAGTGAACGTTAAGAGGAGAGTTAGAGGTATTGAGAAGATGGAAGGAATATTTTGAGGAACTGTTAAATGTCAATGAAGAAAGGGAGGCTGTGATTTCGTGCATTGGGTAGGGAAGCATAACATCAAGTAGAAGTGAGGAAGGGCCAGGTGTGAGTGTGGGGGGAGGTGCATACCTGGAGTATACCTGGAGGGGTTTCGGGGATCACCGCCCTCGCGGCTCGGTCTGTGACCAGGCCTCGTAGTGGATCAGGTCCTGATCAACCCGACTGTTACTCTTGGCCGCAGATAAAACCGACGTACGAGCCACAGCCCGGCTGGCCAGGTACTGACTTTAGGTTCCTGTCCAGTTCCTTTTTGAAGACAGCCAGGAGTTTATTGGTAATCTGCCTTATGTATGCTGGGAGGCAATGGAACAGTCTTGGGCCCCTGATACTTACTGTGTCTCTTAGTGTACTTGTGGGTCCCTTGATTTTCACTGGGAGGATGTTGCATCGCTTGCTTATGCTTTTGCCTTCGTAGGGAGTGATTTTCGTGTGCAAATTTGGTACTAATCCCTCTAGGATTTTCCAAGTGTATATTATCATGCATCGTTCTCACCTGCATTCCAGGGAATACTAATCAAGGGACTTCAGCTGTTCCTAGGTGCTTTAACATACCTGTGTATGCCGTGATGATTCTCTGTATATTCTCCAGATCAGCAATGTCGCCTGCTTTGAAAGGGACCGTTGGTGTCTAGCAGTACTCCAGCCTAGAGAGAACATGCGAAGTTTTGAAGGTTCTCATTATCCATCCTATCATTTTCCCAGCTGATGTGGTAGATACGTTGTTGTGATCTTTGAAGGTGAGGTCCATTGCCATTATCACTCCCAGGTACTTCACATTAGTTTTCCGCTCTATTGTGTGGTTGGAATTTGTTTTATACTCTCATACAGTTTCAATTTCCTCAAATTTTCCATATCGGAGTAATTGAAATTTCTCTTCACTGAAGTACATATTGTTTTCTGCAGCCCATATAAAGATTTGGTTGATGTCCGCTTGGAGTCTTGCGGTGTCGATGGATGACACTGTAATGCAAATTCGGTTGTCATCCACAAAGGAAGACATGGTGCTGTGGCTTACATCTCTATGTCAAATATGAGGATGAGGAACAAGATAGAAACGAGTATTGTGCCTTGTGGAGGAAAGCTTTTCACTGTAGTCACATCAGATTTTACTCTGTTTACCATTGCTATTTGTGTTCTGTTTGTTAGGAAGTAATAGATTAATCTACCAATTTTTACCGTTTTCTCGTTATCACGCATTTTGTGTGCTATTACACCTTGGTCACACTTGTCGAAGACTTTTGGAAAGTCTGTGTATGCTACATCTGCTTTTTGTTTATCCTCTAGTGCAGACAGGAACTTGTCATAGTGGTCCAGTTGTTGAGACAAACAGGAGCGACCTGTTCTAAACCTGTGTTGCCCTAGGTTGTGCAAGTGATGGTTATCTAGGTGGGTGGAGAACTTGCTTCTTTGAACTCTTTCAAAGATTTTTATGATATGGGACGTTAGGGTATCGGTCTGCAGTTTTTAGCAATTGCTTTACTGCCACCTTTATGGAGTGGGGCTATGTTGAGGATAACTCAAATATTTTTCTTTATATTACTTAAAAAAAATAAAAAAATCAAAATTTTGAGGAAAAAAGTGGTGGGGGTTCAGGAGGAGGGGTTAAAAATTGATCCAAGGAGATGGGGAGCACAGGAAAATAGAAAAGAAATCGAAATTTTGAGGAAAAATGGGAAACTTATGTTTATTCGCCTGGGGTCTTGATTTGAGAAAGTAGAGAATCAAAAAATTTTGAAAAATTCGAAAAATAAATGGAAATTTGGTAGCATTCTCGAAATCTGTCAACATTGTAAAATTTTGGAAAAGTGGTTAAAACTGAATATTAGGTGGGAACAAGGGAAGGTCTTACCATACCTAATAGGGGTAAAGTAAAAAAATAAATTCGAAAAAAATCGAAAATTCAAGGAGTAAGGGCGGGGGGAGCGCAAATCTAAAATATATTTAGTTGGGTTAGGCTAAAATAAATTGCTCTTGTTATAATAAGGTTAGGTAAGTTTTCTAAGATCCTTTTGGTGCAAATACATATTCGGCACGATATATATATATATATATATATATATATATATATATATATATATATATATATATATATATATATATATATATATATATATATATATAGATATATATATATAGGATGGGGTCCACCTCTGGTGGGACCCATAGCCTCGGAGAAGTGGATAAAAAGGCTTCAAGGAAGAATATTTGGATGTATATATATATATATATATATTGGTGTTGCTCTTCGTCTAGCCGCCCCCATCCTCACCGAACATAGGTGTATTTGCGGCAGGGCGACAGCTGATCAATTCGGACTTCATGGTCTTGTGTGTCACACAGCAGAAGGGAAGTATGCCAGACATGAGGAGGTCAATGACATCATAAAGAGAAGCCTCGCCACAGCCCGTTGCCCAGCTCAACGGGAACCCGAAGTGCAGAGGTCTGACGGAACTCAAAAGCGTGTTGATGGAGCCACTATGCTACCTTGGAAGGATGGAAAGCAGATTGCCTGGGACTACACATGTGCCGCCACATTGGCAGACATCTACTTGCCATACTCCGTAGTGGAAGGGGGTGGAGCTGCCAGCCACAGGGAGACCCAGAAGATCCGCAAATATGAAGACCTTTCCCCTTGCTATAACTTCATCCCAATAGGGTCGGAGACCCTTGGAGCATGGGGCAAGTGTGCTCTAAAGTTCCTCAAAGAGCTGGGTGAAAAGCTCATCATAGAAACCAAGGACCACAGGGCGACCAGCTTCCTCTTTCAGAGACTCAGTGTTGCGATCCAGAGAGGAAATGCCTGCAGCATTCTGGGCACGCGGCCAACTCCCGGGGAGCTGGACGAAGTATTTGAGATGTAGCTCTGAGTTACCTATGTTGTTTTACTTTCTATTGTATCTTTGTGAATGTTTTGTCAATGTATTTTGTCTTTAAATAAAATATATATTAATTAAATATAGGGGGTGGTAGGAGAAAATTCTCAAGCAGCTTCAGGGAGAACCTTGAGTTTTCCCTGAAGCAAGTTTATTCTTTTCTCTGAGGATAAGGGTCCGTAGGACAGTTCTAGAGGTGGTACCTCCCTATATATATATATATATATATATATATATATATATATATATATATATATATATATATATATATATATATATATATATATATATATATCGCCTGCTCTTGCGAATTCCTTGCATATATATATATATCCTATATATATATATATATATATATATATATATATATATATATATATATATATATATATATATATATATATATATATATATATATATATATAATCTCGATACACATGATGCCTTCTACCTACTCACCAGGAGCCTGTCAATCATAAAACATACCTGCTTCCAGAGATGCTCCCCAGACTTCAGCAGTCCGAAACTCAAGGAATATGACTCTCTCCTTAAGACCATGCTAGAGAGTGTATTGAATCTTTCCCTGGAAGATGGACAGTGGTTGCAAGCCTCACTTCCGGTCAGGCTTGGGGGGCTGGGTGTACGCAGATCCTCCCAGATTGCCCTACCAGCTTTCCTATCCTCTTCCATAGCTTCAAATAAATTGATAAAACAAATTCTTCCAGACAACCTCAGTGACTCAGCAGGAATACAGGACCCTAGCAGTGCCAGTGCCATCACTGAATGGGAGAATCTTAAGATAAGATAAGATAAGATAAGATTTCGTTCGGATTTTTAACCCCGGAGGGTTAGCCACCCAGGATAACCCAAGAAAGTCAGTGCGTCATCGAGGACTGTCTAACTTATTTCCATTGGGGTCCTTAATCTTGTCCCCCAGGATGCGACCCACACCAGTCGACTAACACCCAGGTACCTATTTGCTGCTAGGTGAACAGGACAACAGGTGTAAGGAAACGTGTCGAATGTTTCCACCCGCCGGGAATCGAACCCGGGCCCTCCGTATGTGAAGCGGGAGCTTTAGCCACCAGGCCACCGGGCTCCAGCACCAGAACCTAGTGCAGCACTGGCTCACAGTCAAGTTGGGATGGCCCCCATCGCTGAAAAGGTACTTGCCAACATGCTAAGCGCGGTAACATCAGACAGGAAGACTGCCCGTCTCCAAGCTGTAAGTGCACTTCACTCTGGGGACTTCCTCCAAACAGTTCCCATTTCGGCAATGGGAACGCGCATTGACACTAAGACCCTCCGTATTGCAGTGGCTCTGTGCCTTGCTGTCCCAATTCACACGGAATACACGTGTATTTGCGGCGAAGCGCAAGCCGAGCAATATGGTCTACATGGTCTTAGCTGTTCCAAAACCAAGGGCTGGCATGCAAGACACAATGAGGTCAATGACATCATAAAGAGAACCCTTGCTACAGCTGGATGCCCAGCTGAGAGGGAGCCCCGAGCACTAGCAGCCAACAATACCCACAACCCAGCAAACTGCCCTGATGGAATCACCATCTATCCTTGGAAGAATGGCAAGCTCTTAGCATGGAACTATACCAGTGTGTCCACACTGGCTAACATCTACATCCATCACAGTGTCGGGCGACAGGGAGGAGCTGCTGGTCACAGGGAGGAGTAACAGATCAGCAAGTACCGGGACATAAGCCAACAGTATCAATTTGTCCCAGTGGGATCAGAGACCTTAGGATCATGGGGAAAAAATGCCACACGTTTCATTAAAGAATTGGGTTCCAGACTCATCGACACCACCAGGGACCCAAGGGCAGCCACTTTCATGTACCAGAGCCTAAGCGCGGCCATCCAGAGGGTAAATGCTTGCTGCATATTTGGCTCTCGTCCGGCTTCGGAGGAGCTGGAAGAGATTCATAATCTCTGATATATTATACCATTGTATTCATGTTTGTATTTTATGTAAATGTTTTCTGTCTATTAATAAATTTTCCCATAGAATATAAAATATAGGGGGTGGTAGAAGAAGAAAATATTCAAACAACTCCGTTGATTACCTTGAGTTTTCCCTGAGTTACGTTTATTGTCTTCTAGTTCTTGTTCTTGTTTATTTCCTCTTATCTCCATGGGGAAGTGGAACAGAATTCTTCCTCCGTAAGCCATGCGTGTTGTAAGAGGCGACTAAAATGCCGGGAGCAAGGGGCTAGTAACCCCTTCTCCTGTATATATTACAAAATGTAAAAGGAGAAACTTTCGTTTTTCGTTTTGGGCCACCCCGCCTCGGTGGGATACGGCCGGTGTGTTGAAAGATATATATATATATATATATATATATATATATATATATATATATATATATATATATATATATATATATATATATATATACAAATATATATATATATATATATATATATATATATATATATATATATATATATATATATATATATATATATATATATATATATATATATATATATATATATTATATATATATATATATATATATTATATATATATATATATATATATATATATATATATATATATATATATATATATATATATATATATATATATATATATATATATATATATATATATATATATATATATATATATTATATATATATATAAATGTTATGGAGGGAGTAGTAGGTAATTTTGGGGTGCCAGGGGTAAATGTAAATGGGGAGCCTTTAATTGAGCTATGTGTAGAAAGAAATTTGGTAATAAGTAATACATATTTTATGAAAAAGAGGATAAATAAATATACAAGGTATGATGTAGCACGTAATGAAAGTAGTTTGTTAGATTATGTATTGGTGGATAAAAGGTTGATGGGTAGGCTCCAGGATGTACATGTTTATAGAGGGGCAACTGATATATCGGATCATTATTTAGTTGTAGCTACAGTTAGAGTAAGAGGTAGATGGGAAAAGAGGAAGGTGGCAACAACAAGTAAGAGGGAGGTGAAAGTGTATAAACTAAGGGAGGAGGAAGTTCGGGTGAGATATAAGCGACTATTGGCAGAAAGGTGGGCTAGTGCCAAGATGAGTAGTGGGGGGGTTGAAGAGGGTTGGAATAGTTTTAAAAATGCAGTATTAGAATGTGGGGCAGAAGTTTGTGGTTATAGGAGGGTGGGGGCAGGAGGAAAGAGGAGTGATTGGTGGAATGATGAAGTAAAGGGTGTGATAAAAGAGAAAAAGGTAGCTTACGAGAGGTTTTTACAAAGCAGAAGTGTTATAAGAAGAGCAGAGTATATGGAGAGTAAAAGAAAGGTGAAGAGAGTGGTGAGAGAGTGCAAAAGGAGAGCAGATGAAAGAGTGGGAGAGGCACTGTCAAGAAATTTTAATGAAAATAAGAAAAAATTTTGGAGTTAAACAAGTTAAGAAAGCCTAGGGAAAGTATGGATTTGTCAGTTAAAAACAGAGTAGGGGAGTTAGTAGATGGGGAGAGGGAGTTATTAGGTAGATGGCGAGAATATTTTGAGGAACTTTTAAATGTTAAGGAAGAAAGGGAGGCGGTAATTTCATGCACTGGCCAGGGAGGTATACCATCTTTTAGGAGTGAAGAAGAGCAGAATGTAAGTGTGGTGGAGGTACGTGAGGCATTACGTAGAATGAAAGGGGGTAAAGCAGCTGGAACTGATGGGATCATGACAGAAATGTTAAAAGCAGGGGGGGATATAGTGTTGGAGTGGTTGGTACTTTTGTTTAATAAATGTATGAAAGAGGGGAAGGTACCTAGGGATTGGCGGAGAGCATGTATAGTCCCTTTATATAAAGGGAAAGGGGACAAAAGAGATTGTAAAAATTATAGAGGAATAAGTTTACTGAGTATACCAGGAAAAGTATACGGTAGGGTTATAATTGAAAGAATTAGAGGTAAGACAGAATGTAGAATTGCGGACGAGCAAGGAGGCTTCAGAGTGGGTAGGGGATGTGTAGATCAAGTGTTTACATTGAAGCATATATGTGAACAGTATTTAGATAAAGGTAGGGAAGTTTTTATTGCATTTATGGATTTAGAAAAGGCATATGATAGAGTGGATAGAGGAGCAATGTGGCAGATGTTGCAAGTATATGGAATAGGTGGTAAGTTACTAAATGCTGTAAAGAGCTTTTATGAGGATAGTGAGGCTCAGGTTAGGGTGTGTAGAAGAGAGGGAGAATACTTCCCGGTAAAAGTAGGTCTTAGACAGGGATGTGTAATGTCACCATGGTTGTTTAATATATTTATAGATGGGGTTGTAAAAGAAGTAAATGCTAGGGTGTTCGGGAGAGGGGTGGGATTAAATTATGGGGAATCAAATTCAAAATGGGCATTGACACAGTTACTTTTTGCTGATGATACTGTGCTTATAGGAGATTCTAAAGAAAAATTGCAAAGGTTAGTGGATGAGTTTTAGAATGTGTGTAAAGGTAGAAAGTTGAAAGTGAACATAGAATATAGTAAGGTGATGAGGGTATCAAATGATTTAGATAAAGAAAAATTGGATATCAAATTGGGGATGAGGAGTATGGAAGAAGTGAATGTTTTCAGATACTTGGGAGTTGACGTGTCGGCGGATGGATTTATGAAGGATGAGGTTAATCATAGAATTGATGAGGGAAAAAAGGTGAGTGGTGCGTTGAGGTATATGTGGAGTCAAAAAACGTTATCTATAGAGGCAAAGAAGGGAATGTATGAAAGTATAGTAGTACCAACACTCTTATATGGATGTGAAGCTTGGGTGGTAAATGCAGCAGCGAGGAGACGGTTGGAGGCAGTGGAGATGTCCTGTCTAAGGGCAATGTGTGGTGTAAATATTATGCAGAAAATTCGGAGTGTGGAAATTAGGAGAAGGTGTGGAGTTAATAAAAGCATTAGTCAGAGGGCAGAAGAGGGGTTGTTGAGGTGGTTTGGTCATTTAGAGAGAATGGATCAAAGTAGAATGACATGGAAAGCATATAAATCTATAGGGGAAGGAAAGAGGGGTAGGGGTCGTCCTGGAAAGGGTTGGAAAGAGGGGGTAAAGGAGGTTTTGTGGGTGAGGGGCTTGGACTTCCAGCAAGCGTGCATGAGCGTGTTAGATAGGAGTGAATGGAGACGAATGATACTTGGGACCTGACGATCTGTTGGAGTGTGAGCAGGGTAATATTTAGTGAAGGGATTCAGGGAAACCGGTTATTTTCATATAGTCGGACTTGAGTCCTGGAAATGGGAAGTACAATGCCTGCACTTTAAAGGAGGGGTTTGGGATATTGGCAGTTTGGAGGGATATGTTGTGTATCTCTATACGTATATGCTTCTAAACTGTTGTATTCTGAGCACCTCTGCAAAAGCAGTGATAATGTGTGAGTGTGGTCAAAGTGTTGAATGATGATGAAAGTATTTTCTTTTTGGGGATTTTCTTTCTTTTTTTGGGTCACCCTGCCTCGGTGGGAGACGACCGACTTGTTGAAAAAAAAAAATGTATACATACATATATATATACATACATATATATATATATATATGTATGTATATATATATGTATGTATATATATATGTATGTATATATATATGTATGTATATATATATAATGCGTGTGTGTTTGTGTGTGTGTGAATCTTCAACCAACAATAATGTTTCTGGATTTACTTTTTGGTGTTGTATTAAATTTGAAATTCATTACCTTTTTTTAATGACTTCTAATAATTATGTTTTTTTCTGAAAATTCGAAATTGTTGGAATTTTTATCAAAACGAAATTTGGCCATTAAGTACATCAACCATTAAATGTCAAAGAAGTTAAAAAAAAAACAGATTTAAAATTTTTTAATGCGATGTTTAATCGGGAATCAAATTAAACACTGTTTTTACACACAAAATGTTCGGATCTGCCCCTACCTAACTGAAATTCATTTTCCTCCATTGTCGCTGACAAGTCCTTCTTCGGGAATACCTAATAATTGTTGCCTTTTCTGCTGCTGCTGCTGCTATTATTATTATGATTATTATTATTATTGGTAGTAGTAACAGTAGTATGTTTCTTTTTTATTTTACGTCGTAATTATAAAATCGAGGGGAAAAGCTGTAAGAGAGCGAAAGGTTGTTAGATAAGAGGTTGGACACAATGGGTATTTTGTTTCCTAGAAGGTCCCGATAATTAATATTTTTGTTTAACGTGCCAAATTATTATCGTATTCGTTTTACCGGACAAATGTATAGAGAAGAAAATGTTGAGAAGGGGCAAAGCAAAGCAATATTTTGGGTAAATTTGTCCTATGGTAATTAGAATTAGAGTCATTTTAGTTATAATGGTAGAATTAGTGACAAAATGAAGGCAGCTTCTTCGTTTCGGAGGTAATGCCAGAATTCTGCTCAAAACAATAAACCCTACCATCACATAGCAACCTCGAGTTACCTCCATTTATACTACTACTTCTAACACTTGATAGGCACAGATTGATTAATGAATCTCAACATGGTTTTACAAAGGGGCGTTCCTGTCTTACGAACTTACTAACTTTTTTCACTAAGGTGTTTGAGGAGGTAGATCATGGTTATGAATATGATATTGTGTATATGGACTTCAGTAAGGCTTTCGACAGAGTTCCACACCAGAGGCTATTGAGGAAACTTAAGGCACACGGAATAGGAGGAGAATTTTTTTCCTGGGTAGAAGCATGGCTGACAAATAGGCAGCAGAGAGTTTGCATAAATGGGGAGAAATCAGAATGGGGGCACGTCACAAGCGGTGTTCCTCAGGGGTCAGTGTTGGGCCCGTTGTTGTTCACAGTTTACATAAACGACATAGATGAGGGAATAATTAGAGAAATAAGCAAATTTGCTGATGACACCAAAATAGGCCGTCCAATTCATTCTAATGAGGACACTAGAACACTCCAGGATGATTTGAATAGACTGATGCAATGGTCGGAGAAGTGGCAGATGCAGTTTAATATTGACAATGCAATGTTCTAAATGTTGGACAGGTAAATAACCATGCCACATATAAACTAAATAATGTAGATCTTACTACTACTGACTTCGAAAAGGATTTAGGAGTTCTGGTTAGCAGTAATCTAAAACCAAGACAACAGTGCATTAGTGTTCGCAATAAAGCTAACATAATTCTTGGCTTCATATCTAGAAGTATAAATAATAGAAGTCCTCAGGTTGTTCTTCAACTCTATATATCCTTGGTTAGGCCTCATTTAGACTATGCTGCTCAGTTCTGGTCACCGTATTACAGAATGGATATAAATGCTCTGGAAAACGTACAGAGGAGGATGACAAAGATGAACTCATGTATCAGAAATATTCCCTATGAGGATAGACTGAGGGCCCTGAATCTGTACTCTCTCGAAAGGCGTAGAATTAGGGGGGATATAATCGAGGTGTATAAATGGAAAACAGGAATAAATGAAGGGGATGTAAATAGCGTGCTGAAAATTTCCAGCCAGGACAGGACTCGCAGCAATGGTTTCAAGTTGGAAAAATTTTGATCCAGGAAGGATAAAGGAAAGCACTGGTTTGGTAATAGAGTCGTGGATGAATGGAACAAACTCCCAAGTACAGTTATTCAGGCTAAAACGTTGTGTAGTTTTAGAAATAGGTTAGATAAATACATGAGTGGGTGTGGGTGGGTGTGAGTTGGACCTGACTAGCTTGTGCTGCTGGGTCTGGTGCCGTGCTCCTTGAGTGGTGACCAGACTGGGTGGGTCATTGGGCTTATCCGGGGGGGTGGATCATTAGGCTAATCCGGGGGGGGATATGGACCAGCTCCGCATAGGTCAGTAGGCCTGTTGCAGTGTTCCTTCTTCTTGCCAATTTACCTAAAACAGTCATTTTAGTTAAAAGTGGTGGTATTCGTAAAATTTTGCTTACTGATGAACGTATTGCGAGAAAACGGCGTTAATCATGCCTTTTTGCCGATAACTGACAAGAAATAGTCAAGATTTGGTATGTTTTCCTAAGAGTTTACAGTGAAAAAAAAAATTATATTCTTTTTGCCGTTAATTATCCCGGAGAAGATAAGAACATAAGAACATAAGAACGAAGGAACACTGCAGAAGGCCTACTGGCCCATGCGAGGCAGGTCCAAGTCTCCTACCGGCTTAAGCCAATGCACCCAACCTAGTCAGGTCAGGTCACATTGACTTAAGGGAGGAACACGGCAACCGACCTGTTAGCACAAGCTATCAGGTCTAACTCACACCCACCCACATCTACTCATGTATTTATCCAACCTATTTTTAAAGCTACACAACGTTCTGGCCTCTATAACGGTACTTGGGAGTTTGTTCCACTCATCCACAACTCTATTACCAAACCAGTACTTTCCTATATCCTTCCTGAATCTGAATTTTTCCAACTTAAAACCATTGCTGCGAGTCCTGTCTAAGCTAGATATTTTCAGCACACTATTTACATCCCCTTTATTTATTCCTGTCTTCCATTTATACACCTCAATCATATCCCCCCTAATTCTACGTCTTTCTAGAGAGTGCAGTTTCAGGGCCCTTAGTCTATCCTCATAGGGAAGGTTTCTGATACATGGGATCATCTTTGTCATCCTCCTTTGTACATATTATTTAGTTTATATGTGGCATGGTTATTGCCCTGTCCAACATTTAGAACTTTGCATTTGTCTATATTAAACTGCATCTGCCACTTCTCCGACCACTGCATCAGTCTATTCAAATCTTCCTGGAGTGCTCGAATGTCCTCGTCAGAATGAATTCGACGGCCTATTTTGGTGTCATCGGCAAACTTGCCGATGTCGCTCTTTATGCCCTCATCTATGTCGTTTATGTAGATTGTGAACAGCAGGGGGCCCAACACTGACCCCTGTGGAACACCGCTCGTGACGCTTCCCCACTCTGATTTCTCCCCATTTATGCAAACTCTCTGCTGCCTATTTGTCAACCATGCCTCTATCCAGGAAAAAATTTCTCCTCCTATTCCATGTGCTTTAATTTTCCTCAATAGTCTCTGATGTGGGACCCTGTCAAAAGCCTTACTGAAGTCCATATACACAATATCATATTCATTACCATGATCTACCTCCTCAAATACCTTAGTGAAAAAAGTTAATAAATTCGTAAGGCAGGAACGCCCCTTTGTAAAACCATGCTGAGATTCGTTGATTAATTTATGCTTTTCAAGATGGCTACGAACTGCCTCGGCAATTATTGATTCCATAAATTTTCCCACTATGGAGGTTAGGCTTATTGGTCTATAGTTCGAAGCTAAGGACCTGTCACCTGTTTTGAAAATAGGTATCACATTTGCCATTTTCCACTTATCTGGCACCATGCCAGTTTGTAGTGATATGTTGAAAAGATTAGCCAAAGGTGTGCTAAGCTCCTCTTTACATTCCTTTAGAACCCTTGCATACAGTTCATCAGGGCCTGGGGATTTGTTAGGTTTTAATTTATCTATTTGCCTAAGGACCATGTCACTTGTGACCCTAATAGTGCACAGTTTATTATCGTCCTGTTCTACATAATTTATCATTACTGGAATATCGCTGGTATCCTCCTGTGTAAAAACTGAGAGGAAGTATGTGTTAAAAATTCTACACATTTCCTTATCACTGTCAGTGAGCTGACCCGAGGAACTTTTGAGTGGGCCTATCTTGTCCCTGATCTTACTTCTGTATACCTGAAAGAATCCTTTTGGGTTAGTCTTCGATTCTTTTGCAACTTTAACCTCATAATCTCTTTTTGCTTTTCTAATTCCCTTTTTTATTTCTCTCTTTAACTGAATATATCGATTTCTTAATTGCCCCTCTCCTCTTTTGATTTGCCTATATATGCCTCTCTTTTGACCAATCAGATATTTTAATCTATTGTTCATCCATTTAGGATCATTTTTGTTTGACCTGATTTCCCTATTTGGAACATAATTTGACTGAGCAGCTAGAACTATGCCCTGGAAAGCATCATATCGGCAACCATCACCACCTACCTGACCCTTAGTCAGGTCATTCCAGTTCAGCCCACCTAAGTAATTTTTCAGTCCTATGAAATCAGCCAAGCGAAAGTCAGGGACGGAGACTTGATTGCCATTATTAGGGGAATTCCATGATATATTAAAACTGAGTGATTTGTGATCACTCTCCCCAAGCTCATCATTAACCTCAAGATTATTAATTAGTGTTTCCCTACTGGCAAGAACCAAGTCAAGGAGGTTATTCCCCCTAGTTGGCTCTGTCACAAACTGTTTTAAAAAACAATCCTGGATCGTATCAAGAAAGTCACCCGACTCTAAATTTCCTGTCAAATTGCTCCAGTCAATCTGTCTATAGTTGAAATCTCCCATTAGCACAACATTTTCGTATGTAGATGCCTTACGAATTTCGTCCCATAGAAGTTTACTGCACTCCCTATCAAGATTTGGGGCCCTGTAAATTACACCCAAAATTAGTTTTTCTCGGCCCTCGAGAAGCTGTAACCAAACAGATTCAGTGGCTGACGCTTCTAATTTAATATCTTGTCTAACACAACAATTTAAATTGTCTCTGACATACATCGCTACTCCACCACCTTTCCTGTTGACCCTGTCAGTGTGGAATAATTTATAGCCTTGTATGTGACATTCAGAGGGCATCTCTCTATCTTTCAGATTGAGCCAGGTCTCTGTTATAGCAATAATATCTATGTTTCCTGCACTTGCAATTAATCTTAGCTCATCTATCTTATTTCTAACACTCCTGCTATTAGTATAGTAAACCTTAAGAGAGCTAGTCCCTTGCTGCCCTCTGCTGTCCCCCTTTGTTTGCTGACCTGTTCTATTGTCTTTATTTATAACTTCATGCTGAATGCCTTTTATACATTTACTGTTTCCAACCCTAGTGTTGCAACCTGCTTGTTTCCCACACACACCCATACCTCTATCTTCCATCAGTTTAAAATCATAGGCATTTCACCAATGGCCTTCTCAATCGAGTCTGCAAGTGCTACCACCCCTGCCCCAGAGAGATGTACCCCATCCCTTGCATACATATCATGTTTGCCATAAAAGTTGTTCCAGTTGTCAATGAATGGGATTGCAAGTTCCTTGCAGTATCTGTCTAGCCAGCAATTTACACCAATTGCCCTAGACAACCATTCATTTCCTACTCCCCTTCTAGGCAAGATGCTACATATGATTGGGATCCCTCCCTTAGACTTAATGAAATCTATAGCTGACCTGTACTTATCTAGCAGCTCTTCTCTCCTACCCTTCCCAATATCATTTCCACCAGCACTGAGACAGATAATGGGCTTGTTCCCATTACCTGACATGATATTATCCAGCCTGTTGACAATGTCCCCAACACCAGCTCCAGGGAAGCACACTCTATCTCTCATCTTCTTATTCCTATTACAAAAAGCACGGTCAATATATCTTACCTGAGAGTCACCAACCACAAGAATGCGCTTACCTTCATTAGCAGGGGCAGTAGTACCCTTACCTTCACTGGCCACTGAAGTACATTCATCCTGGAGAACAGAGAAGCGATTTCCTACCTTCAGATCTTCACTCTTAACTTTCCTTAATCTGATGCGCCTCCCATTACTGTGAACAACTCGCCACTCAGATGAGATCTGACCCATCGCTCAAGAATATAGGTAGAAAGGTGACTAAATTTTTTTAGGTTTTGCCAAAAGACTTTCGAAAAATGATGGTAATAGTGGGGTTATCTATCATTATTATTATTATTATCGTTATAATTTTTATTATTATTATAATAACAATTGGTCCTGTTATAGCTAGCTGCCTTAAGTTGCCTTTCCTCAAGCTGATAAATGATGTTTTTTTTGTTTAATTTTTATATTATTATTATTACTGTTAATAACAACAAAGGCACAATACCGTGACTGGAACAATACACAAATAACCCGCATATAGGAGAGAGGAGCTTACGACGACGTTTCGGTCCGACTTGGACCATTTACAAAGACAAACCGAAACGTCGTCCTAAGCTCCTCTCTCCTATATGCCGGTCATTTGTGTATTATTATAATTATTGCTCTTATTTTCATTATTACTGTTATCACTATTATTGCTCCTATTATTATTATTATTATTATTATTATTATTATTATTATTATTATTATTATTACTGAAATAACCAGACAGGATGGGAGCCAGTCATATAATGAGAGCATCATAAGGAAGGAAGGAGTGGTGGTAGGTAACAATGATGGTTACTTACACGACAATTACCGCTCATCTCGCCGAGATCTAAGGTAAAAATGATTGAGCACAGTGAAGTGAGACAAAAAATTTGGCTATTTGCACAGTGCAGTTAGCTTCACATAATTTAAGTTGGAAAACTGAAATTTATACTGTTCAAAATAGAAGCCAAAATTTTTTTTAGTGAAGCCCACCATCGTTAAAAGTTTGAACACGAGCGGAAAAGGCATTCTCCAGTAATTCATCTGATTCCAGTGACTTTCAGAACTTAATAATTTCAGTAAATTTTCAAAATTGAACCTCATCAAACTAAACTTATGGGGATAATATCCTTCTCCTAAAATGCATCATCATTAATATTTTGAAACCAATCAGCAGGAAAATTTTTTGCTCATTGTGCTAAATTTATTTATAAATTTGTAATATAGGTTCGTTATAATGTAGAGAAAGAGCTCCACAAATGTGTAATTAATATTGGCATTTTTGTACACTTTTCGTGAGTGACGTCACGGCGTCTCTACATGGAAAGATGGCTACCACGTAAAAGATAATCAGCCGAAAGTGTGATATTTTGTGGCGATACCCAGGTCGTAGGTAATGAATATTTACTTTACGCTAACGTAGGTCCTTGAAGGTGCCTGGCCCTGTCGTGTCAGTGGGGCTTCTGTGAACGTAGGAGAGAGCAGAAATAATAGTATGTTTACTAGCAGGCTTGGATAATAGCTGTCAGTCACGGACACTGGTCATGGTAATTTTCTTACGAGCTTACTTTAACCACATGTTAAGAGTTAAAGGTGTGTCAACTATGGTCTTTGTCAAGGTCATTAAGACTGGAAAAACACACACACAGTCTTTCTGGGTAGAATTTTCGGAGGGTCATAAATTTATTTTAGACGGGAAATATCGTCCTCCCTCAAACTTCAACAGGATCCAAGCAAGACTAGTTTGAGAAGAAAATGTTATATAAGGCCACAAGGCATGATAATAGGGAAGGAATTCTAGGAGACTTTATCTTTGGTTAAATTGACTGGAATTCATTGACTGGGAATCTTGAGTCAAACGACTTCCTGGAGGTAATTTAAAATGTTTTTTTTGAGCAGATTGTAACAAAACTAACGAGGGGAGATAACATGATTGATTTGGCTCCCGCAAAGAAGGATACCCTTGTTAATAAACTAGAGATTACAGAGGAACTTGGCGCAAGCGACCACAAATCGATTGGCTTTAGTAATGAAAGGAAGCATGACGACCGCAAGAATAATTTAGTAACCGTTTCCGATTTTCGCTTAGCAGATTACAATGGGATTAAAGGACACCTATCATCTGTGGTGTGGGGTGACGAAGACAGCAATCAACATGACAGTTTTCTGAACATTTTATACGCTTCCCAAAGCACATTTATTTCGTTTATAGAAATGAGTCGAGTGGCATTCTACAAGGATCAGTTTTAGTCGCAGTGTTTTTCATATTATACATTAGTGACTCTGATGAGAGAATAACAAGAGATACGAGCAAATTCGCTGACGATACAAAAATAGGCAGGATAACTGATTCAGGGAAAGATGCCACTAAACTTCACGAGGACTTAGACAAGCACATGTAGTGGTCAGAAAAGTGGCAGATGAAGTTCAATGTAGATAAATGAAAGTCCTGAAGCTCGGAAATGTACATAACCCTAGCACTTATAAACTAAATAATATAGAACTTGGTCATACGCAATGAAAAAAAAAAACTTGGGAGTTATGGTAAACAGGAAGCTGAAGCCATGACAGCAACGCCTAAGCGTACGTCAGAACGCAAAAAAAAAAAAAAAAAAAAAAAGAACTGGGATTTATATCAAAAAGTATAATCAACAGGAGTCCAGAGGTTATAATACAGCTCTACACATCATAAGTATGGAATCACTTAGATTATACAGTTCAGTTTTGATCTCCATACCACAGAATGCATATAAATTCGTTAGAGAGTATTTAAAGTAGAATGAAAATTAACAGCTTGCATAAGAAATCTTCCATACGAAGAAAAAACGTAGAATGAAGTGAGAAATGGCTGAGGTGTATAAGTGGAAGATGGGCATAAATAAAATTATGTAAATGAGTTTCTCAGAACATTCCTTCGTGAAAGAACTCGGCATAATGGATTAAAATTGGTTAAGCGTAGATTTAGAAATTATATAGGAAAGTGCTGGTTAGAAAATAGAGTGGAGCAGTTTGTTTAGTAGGGTCACTGAAGTTAAGACTTTGGGTAGCCTTAAATATATGTTACATATTGACAAAATACATTATTTATGTTCAGTTCAGGACATTTATCATCGGATACGTTTCGCCAGTAGTGTTTTTTTTTTTTTCAGAAATCACATGTCGCAGAACGTTTCCTCTTAAAAATGTCTTGACCTGTACGTAAATATCGTTTTCCACATTTTTTGAGTATCACCAGACATTTTTCATATGTCAGATAAATACATGAGTGAGTGGGGGTAGATTTCAGTGGGACTTGCGCATTAATTAATAGGATTATCAAGGCTTATTCCTAGGGTAGTATTATATATAGGTTGGGCAAATATTTTTGTTAGTGTGTTTAGGTTTAAGGACCTGCCTAGTATGTTCTAGCAAGCCTGCTGTAGTATTCTTTCATTCTTATGTTCTTTTCGAATTCTCTTTGGCCAAGTTGTATATTATTTAGTTTATAAGTGCTAGAATTATTTACATTCCCGATCTTCAGGACTAAGTGTTTATCTACAATGAACTGCATCTGCAACTTTTCTGACCACGACTTGAGTTTGTCTAAATCTTCCCGAAGTTTCAGGAGGATTTTGAGTAAAGACAGTGTAGTAAGAAAGAAAAAGTTAGCATATGAGAGGTCTTTCCAAAGCAGAAATGATACAAGGAGGAAGGAGTATATGGAGAGAAAAAGATAAGCAGTATGAGAGCAAATGAGAGATGGGGTGAGCTGCTGTCAATAAATTTTTCAGTAAAAGGAAAAGCTTAGGAGCGAGATTAATAAATTGAGAAACACTTTGGAAAGAATGTATCTGACAGTTAAAAACATGAGAGGAGAGTTATTAGACGAGTTAGAGGTATCAGGAAGATGGGATATTTTAAGTGACGGTGTTATTTCTTGCACTGGCCGGGGAGGTATAACATAATTTAGGAAGAGCCCGATGTGAGTGTAGGGGAGGTGCAAGAGGCTGTAGGTAGAATGAATGGGGATAAAGCAGCTAGGATTGATGGATCAGAAAATAAATGTTCAATGCAAGAAGGGAAATAGTTTTGGAGTGGTTGGTGCTTTTATTTAATAAATGTATCAAAGAGAGGAAAGTACCTGGGGATAGGCAGCGAGCGTGCATAGTTTCTTTGTATAAAGGCAAAGGTGACAAAAGACTAAAAATTATAGGAGAATGATTTTGCTGAGTATACCTGCTAAAGCGTATGGAAGAGTTATTATTAAACGATTTAAAGGTAAGACGGACAGCAGGCTCGCATATGAGCAAGGAGGCTTTAGGATGGGTAGGGAATGTGTATGTGAAGAGTTTACAGTGAAGCATATAAGTGAACAGGCAAAGAAGTTTTCTTTGCATTTAAGGATTTGGAAAAGGCATATGATAAGGTTGGTGGACAATTTTGCGAGGGTATGTAAAAGAAGAAAATTGTAAGTGAACACTGGAAAGAGCAAGGTGATTAGGGTAACCAAAAAAAATAGGTAATGAAAGATGGGAAATCAGATTTGAGGGATGGAGTATGGAAGAAGTAAATGTGTATAGATAACTGGGAATGGACTTGTCAGCAGATGTGTCTATGAAAGACGAGGTGAACCACAACACTGACGATGAGAAAATAGTGAATGTATAAAGAACAAAAAAGCACAATACCGTGAGTGAAACAATACACAAATAACCCGGACGTTTCGGTCCGACATGGACCATATACAAAGTGTGTGGCTTTGTAAATGGTCAAGTCTAACCGAAACGTCGTCCTAAGTTCCTTTCTCCTATGTGGGAGTTATTCGTGTGTGGTGAGTGTATGATAGTATAGTTACACCAACGCTCTTATATGGGTGTGAAGCACAGGTGTGAATGTTGCAGTAAGGAGGAGGATGGAAGTAGTGTATATATCGTGCCTGAGGGCAATGTGTTGCGCAAATATTATACAGAGAATTCTTAGCTTGGAGTTACGGGGTTACAAAAATTATTATCCAGAGGGCTGAAGAGGGATGGTTGAGGTCATTTGGACATTCAGAGAGGATGGAAGACAATAGGATGACTTGGAGAGTTTATAAATCCGTAGTGTAGGGAAGGGGAGGTAGGGGTCACCATTAGAAATGTTTGAAAGAGGGTTGAAAAGAGGTTTTGTCTACAAAGGTTTAAACATTCAGCAACTGTGTGTGAGCGAGTTAAATACGTGTATTAGTGAGCGGAGGCAATTGGCTTTTATGATTTGATGTGCTGTTGGGAGATAGCTGACTTGTTAAAAAAAATCAATTCCATTAAATTATTGTGCAATAAGCCTGACGTCCATAATAGGCAAAATATTAGAATCAATTACAGCTGGTTATATTAAAAGTTCCCTTAATGAGCATATTTTAATAAACGAGTCTCAACACGAATTCACAAGATGATGTTCCTCTCTGATAAATGTACCAACATTCTTTCATAAAACATCTTGTTTATTTAGATTTCAGTAAGGTTTTTGATGGAGTACCTGACTAAAGACATGAAAAAGAGAGGCAGCTTAAGGTACAGGAGGTAAAGGTCTAGCATGGAACAAAGCATGGCCGACCAATAGGAAGCAGAGAGTTTGCATTAATAGGGTCAAGTTTTAATGGGCATTGGTGACTTATGGCGTTTCACAAGGGTGAGTTTTGGGCACATTGTTTTTCATAATTTACATTAATAACCTTAATGAAGGAATAATGAATGGCACGAGTAAATTCGCTGATGACACAAAAATAGGCCGAATGATAGATTCTCAGGAGGACACCAATGAACTTCAATAGGATCTGGACAAAAAGTCGCAGATAAAATTCAATGTGGACAAGTGTAAAGTACTAATCCACGGAAATGAAAATAACTCTCATAGTTATATACTAAGTGTTATAGAGCTTGATCACAGAGAATGCGAAAAAAATCTTGGGAGTCATGGTATACCTATATGGAGTCTATCTGGAGGGCGTACTGGGGGGTCAATGCCCCTGCGGCCCAGTCCATGATGAGGTCTCCCGGTAGATCAGGACCTGATCAACCAGGTTGTTACTGCTGGTCGCATGTAGTCCAAATTACGAACCACAGCCCGGCTGATAGGGTACTGACTTTAGGTACCTGTGCAGCTCCCTCTTGAGGGCAGCCAAGGGTCTATTGGCAAGTCCCCTAATGCCTGGTGGGAGACTGTTGAACAATCTTGGGCCTCAGGACATTTATTGTGTTTTCTCTTCCTGTACTAATGCCACCCATACTTTTCATTGGGGTATATCGCAACACCTGCCCAGCCTTTTATTTTCGTAGGTAGTGATTTCTGTGTGCAGATTTGGGACCATACCCTCTAAAATTTTCCAGGAGTAAATTAGGATGCATCTCTCTCGCCTGCGCTCCAGTGAGTACTGATCAAGTGAATCCAAGCGTTCCCAGTAATAAGGTGTTTGACGGAACTTATATGTGCAGTAAAGGTTCTCTGTACATTCTTGAGATCTGCGATTTCACCTGCAGAATGAAATCGAAGCCTAGAGAAAACAAGTGATATAAAAAGGATCATCATTGGCTTGGCATTTCTTGTATTATGTGTTATCATTTTCCATCCTATCATTTTCCTTGCAGATGTGACAGTGGCACTGTTGTGATCCTCGAAGGTTACATCCCCTGACATTTACACTCCCAAGTCCTTCAAACTACTTTTACGCTCTATTGTGTGATTAGCGTTTGTAGTATACTCAGTTATAGTTATTATTTCCTCCAGTTTTCTTTAACAGAGTAGCTGAAATTTGTCCTTATTGAATATATTGTTTTCCGTTACCCACTGGAAAACTTGGTTTATATCTGCTTGGTTTATATCTGCTTGGTTTATATCTGCTTGGTTTATATCTGCTTGGTTTATATCTGCTTGGTTTATATCTGCTTGGTTTATATCTGCTTGGTTTATATCTGCTTGGTTTATATCTGCTTGGTTTATATCTGCTTGGTTTATATCTGCTTGGTTTATATCTGCTTGGTTTATATCTGCTTGGTTTATATCTGCTTGGTTTATATCTCAATGGATGACAATTTCATGCAGATTTTAGTACTTAGGAAACTGAAGCCAAGAAAACAGTACCTAAGTATAAGCAATATGGCTAACAGATTGCTTGGATTTATATTAAGAAGTATAAGTAACAGGAGCCCAAAATTATTTTACAGCTCTATATATCAGTAGTAAGGCCTCAATTATGCTGGTCATTTCTGGTCGCCATACTACAGAATGAGCATAAATGCAATGAGGATCATATAGAGAAAGCTGACAAATTAAACCACTGAGAACGTAAAACCTTACTCTATTGAGAGACGTAGAATTAGGGGAGAAATCATTGAGGTATATAAGTGGAATATCGGCATAAACAAGGGTAATATAAATAAAATACTGAAGATACCAAATCAAGTAAGAATTAGAAATAACAGATTAAAATTAGATTAATTTAGATTTAGAAAGGACGTATGTAAATACTGGTTTTCCTAGTTGTCGATGTGTGGAACAATCTGCCGAGCATGGTAAAAGAAGCTAAAAATATTGCTTGGTACCAATGTTGACAAATCTATTACCTTCAGTGATAAGTAAGACACATGTGCAACTTTTAGGTAGACAGCAGGAACAGTATAGATACAAAGACAGTATTATCAGTCCATTACCCACTAAGACGTAATTTTGGGGTAGTCAGTCTCCATAATCAGGAACAAAGTAAGGTGGAAACAACAGAATAGAGACTTGTATAATGTTTAGGTAACGCGCAGAAAATTTTGAGGACAGAAGCGTTGCCAACAAGAAGAAGTGAAAAGTTAATTTTGAGAGGCACTGTAACAAACTTCCTGGGTAGGTCCATCTTAAATATAACCCTTCTCATGCGTAACCACTTGTAATCAATAAAGTTGTCGAAAATGTCCTGTGTACCAAGATACCGTTGTGTTGCAATGTAGTGTGACTTTGTCAATATGATAATGGTTCACAATATCTCCTATGTATTCCAATGAAAAAAACTATTGTGTAGGTTACACGTTTCAAAATAAAGATACCTAAATGGTGCACATAAATCTGACTTATCAAATTGTCGATATTGTATACATTTATCATATTACTTACCTTTAAATGGTATCTCGGAATGCGAATTTTGCGACCTCAGAAAAAAGGGCCCCATATTTATGTATATATTGCTTATTTTTAATTTTATAATGCTTATGTTTTCATTAATAGCTAATATGAAAATTTCATGCTTTATATTATTTGCCTTATGTTACACCATTAAGCAGGTACCAGTTACCTGAAATTTGGATCTGCAGGCCCTATTTCTCTCTCTCCCTCTTTCTCGCTGTTCCTGATAGTGGTAACACTTCTATCTCTGTTCTGTCTGGTAGATTTCTGTTCTCCTCAAATTGTGTTATTTAGGGTCTATTTGATTGAGCTTCTCTCCTTTGGTGAGCTAGGACATACATCTCGTATCTTTGTGCAACTTAGTTATATTTTATATTTTCAGAGGTTGTGTGTCGTCAGACACTCTATATCTCTGGACCCGAGCTCAACTCTCCACTTAAATTTGTTCCGGCATCTTATTGGGAAATTGGAAATGCTGAACTCAGCTTCAGTAATAAGAGAAATTTATGCTTTTGTGTAGGACATGCTGCAAGTCCAAAGTTAGGGTCATTTTGTTCTTGATTCCTTGCCTGACGCTGTGCTGTATAATGCTGCTTCAAGCATTACTGCTATTATAATCCAATAAAGCGCTATACTGACAAGGGTTATGCAGTTGGGCGGGGCAAAAAATAGTGCAAGGGTTATAAACAGCTTGGTGCAGATGGGATCAGAGGTTAGAGGAGAAAAGGGCTGGAAGAAATGCTAAAGGCTATGTGTTAAAGTTCGTATAGTATAGCAGTTGCTGACAAAAAGTTTAAAAGTGATTGTAAGTCAAAGGCTGTGCCATCTGGAAGGAGGGAAAATAAGGTAAGAGTGGTAGGGAGGTCGCGTCGTTGAAGGTAAATTCTGCGATCCTGCTGGTAAAGTGGACAATCTACAAAAAAGTGATGAACCGATATAAGGACTCGACAAACCTCACAGAGAGGAATAGGATGTCACTTCATGAGATACCCATGGTTAAGGTGAGTATGGCCAGTGCGGTGATTGGAGAGCACAGTCTCCCGAGTACAGCTACGGTAGTAAGAAGATGGCCACAAACTCAAAACTGGTGTAATAGACTGTAATTTGTTATGGTGCATATCTGACCGCTGTTGTTGCCAACGGCCACGAAGACGGGCAGAGATGACGGTAAAATATTCCCTGAACAAAACTCTATAGGAAACCGGAAGATCACACACCACTGACTGCGCAAGTGTCCGCCTATTCACTGCCCCACACATCAACATGTCCAGGAACCCAACAGAAGTGTCCGCCTGTTCACTGCCCCACACATCAACATGTCCAGGAACCCAACAGAAAACGAAGTCTGTTTTTGCTAGCTACACAGGGCAACCAGAGTTGAATACAGAGGACCAATGGATGAAGGGAATCAAATTGTTTAATGGCCTGTAAAGTGCTGAGGGAATCCGAAATGATCACAAACGCCAAAAGAGACGTACATGTAATACGGAGAAGTGCTATGAGGATGGCATAGAACTCGGTGGTAAAAATACTAGCTGAATCTAACAAATGGCCTTAGACAACATCGTCACAGAACACCGACGTGAACCCAGCACCGTCAGAAGATTTAGAACCATCTGTATAAACAGCGATGGCACAAGTATGCAACCGGAAGTGATCATCAAAAAGAGAGCGAGAAGCAGCAGTAAGTAGGAAAGCTTTAGAACACAGCAGAAAGGGAGAACAGACACAAACCGTCAGAACCTCCGAAGGGGGAAGGGAAAAGGCAGACACTACATGAAATACAAGGGATGCAACTGGAGAGAAGAAAGGAGTGAGTGAAAACAAAGAGAAAACGGATGGAGTAAGCAGGGGAGCCGATCAAATACCAGGCTTCTACTAAAGTCTGAAACGAACTTACACGTAGAAGGAACACGAAGGTCATGGGAGCGGACAAAGTAACGAAGCCAATGAGCATCATGGCGATCGGTTAAGGGGACGAGGAAAGTGGAGGAAGACTTCCGAGACAAAACATCGAAAATTTTGGAAAAAAAAAATGTTATCTTACAGAAAAATAGTGCATAATTCTGGCATCATTTTGGTGCAATCAGATTATTTCTATCACATTTCTAAGTATTTTATTTTTTATTATCACACCGGCCGATTCCCACCAAGGCAGGGTGGCCTGAAAAAGAAAAACTTTCACCATCATTCACTCCATCACTGTCTTGCCAGAAGGGTGCTTTACACTACAGTTTTTAAACTGCAACATTAACACCCCTCCTTCAGAGTGCAGGCACTGTACTTCCCATCTCCAGGACTCAAGTCCGGCCTGCCGGTTTCCCTGAATCCCTTCATAAATGTTACTTTGCTCACACTCCAACAGCACGTCAAGTATTAAAAACCATTTGTCTCCATTCACTCCTATCAAACACGCTCACGCATGCCTGCTGGAAGTCCAAGCCCCTCGCACACAAAACCTCCTTTACCCCCTCCCTCCAACCCTTCCTAGGCCGACCCCTACCCCGCCTTCCTTCCACTACAGACTGATACACTCTTGAAGTCATTCTGTTTCGCTCCATTCTCTCTACATGTCCGAACCACCTCAACAACCCTTCCTCAGCCCTCTGGACAACAGTTTTGGTAATCCCGCACCTCCTCCTAACTTCCAAACTACGAATTCTCTGCATTATATTCACACCACACATTGCCCTCTAAGTATCTTTTCCTAAAAATGTATATTTTTTTGTTCCTGCAGTCATCAAGAGCACATGATGCCAATTCTGTTTTTTCTTTTACTTCAAAAATTACGATTTTTATGATTGTCTCTGTCTATCCAAATATACTAGTTGACACCTTCTGAGTGGACTACTGATCACCACACACACCACTAGTACCGCAGTGGCCTGTGGGTCGCC
>NC_091320.1:11702105-11773074 GCF_038502225.1 Cherax quadricarinatus
TCCTAAAACAACTCTCTGCTTTCTGCTAGTCAGCCACACCTCAATCCCGTTTTAAAACTTCACATCCTGTACCCTGAGCTGCCACTTTTCTTAACAGTGTTTTGGGAGGTATTTTATGGAAGGCCTTATACAAATAAACGACATATTCTGTTTTGTTGTCCACTGCTTTAAATACTTTATTAAAGAACCTCAGTAAATTTATCAGGCAGGAACGACTTCTTGTGAATCCCTCCTGAAAGTTATGGTAAATGATTTGTTTTCTTCAGATCCTGAATAATCATTAATTGCTGGGATATCAGTTCTATCAGTGTAAACACTGACAAGAAATAACAATTAAAAAGTGAATGCATTTCCTGCTCATTATCAATTAGTAGCCCAGCCCCACTTCTCAGTGGTTCTGTTGCCCAGCCCCACTTCTCAGTGGTTCTGTTGCCCAGCCCCACTTCTCAGTGGTTCTGTTGCCCAGCCCCACTTCTCAGTGGTTCTGTTGCCCAGCCCCACTTCTCAGTGGTTCCGTTGCCCAGCCCCACTTCTCAGTGGTTCTGTTGCCCAGCCCCACTTCTCAGTGGTTCTGTTGCCCAGCCCCACTTCTCAGTGGTTCTGTTGCCCAGCCCCACTTCTCAGTGGTTCTGTTGCCCAGCCCCACTTCTCAGTGGTTCTGTTGCCCAGCCCCACTTCTCAGTGGTTCTGTTGCCCAGCCCCACTTCTCAGTGGTTCTGTTGCCCAGCCCCACTTCTCAGTGGTTCTGTTGCCCAGCCCCACTTCTCAGTGGTTCTGTTGCCCAGCCCCACTTCTCAGTGGTTCTGTTGCCCAGCCCCACTTCTCAGTGGTTCTGTTGCCCAGCCCCACTTCTCAGTGGTTCTGTTGCCCAGCCCCACTTCTCAGTGGTTCTGTTGCCCAGCCCCACTTCTCAGTGGTTCTGTTGCCCAGCCCCACTTCTCAATGGTTCTGTTGCCCAGCCACACTTCTCAATGGTTCTGTTGCCCAGCCCCACTTCTCAATGGTTCTGTTGCCCAGCCCCACTTCTCAGTGGTTCTGTTGCCCAGCCACACTTCTCAGTGGTTCTGTTGCCCAGCCCCACTTCTCAGTGGTTCTGTTGCCCAGCCCCACTTCTCAGTGGTTATGTTGCCCAGCCCCACTTCTCAATGGTTCTGTTGCCCAGCCACACTTCTCAGTGGTTCTGTTGCCCAGCCCCACTTCTCAGTGGTTCTGTTGCCCAGCCCCACTTCTCAGTGGTTCTGTTGGCCAGCCCCACTTCTCAGTGGTTCTGTTGCCCAGCCCCACTTCTCAATGGTTCTGTTGCCCAGCCCCACTTCTCAGTGGTTCTGTTGCCCAGCCCCACTTCTCAGTGGTTCTGTTGCCCAGCCCCACTTCTCAGTGGTTCTGTTGCCCAGCCCCACTTCTCAGTGGTTCTGTTGCCCAGCCACACTTCTCAGTGGTTCTGTTGCCCAGCCCCACTTCTCAGTGGTTCTGTTGCCCAGCCCCACTTCTCAGTGGTTCTGTTGCCCAGCCCCACTTCTCAGTGGTTCTGTTGCCCAGCCCCACTTCTCAGTGGTTCTGTTGCCCAGCCCCACTTCTCAGTGGTTCTGTTGCCCAGCCCCACTTCTCAGTGGTTCTGTTGCCCAGCCCCACTTCTCAGTGGTTCTGTTGCCCAGCCCCACTTCTCAGTGGTTCTGTTGTTTTTCCCTGATCTTTGTCCTGTACACTTGAAAGAACCCTTTTGGATTTGTCTTTGATTCGCTAACTACTTTAATTTCTTAGTAACATTTTTGCCTTTCTAAACCCCTTCTTTATCATTTTTATTTGACTTAATTTCTTTCTGTGGAATATTTATACTTTGGGAACAATGTACATTATTAATAAAAAGTCATAGGCATAGATTTCTTAGTTATATTAAGTATAATCATCGTCAGTAGAATCATTAGCCAGATTACGTCAGTCGAGAGGAGTCAGGTGTTCCACTAAACCATTATAATAGGCAGAACGAAAATCGGGGTCTTTTACTGTATTATCCTTACTCATGTATTTAAAAATATGACATCTGTTAAGAGAAGATATTTCCAGAGTATACTAGAAGGTCAACTTATTGATCCCACTCTAGCATCTAGCCTGTGCCTGATTTTTTAACAGATCGTCGGAGTGTATTCTAGTCCAGTTATCCTGTAAGATTAGGAGGCTTCTTAATAGCAACTGAATGAATATAATCCAACCAAATAAAAGTTGAAATCTTTAATAATAAAGTTAAAATAATTAAGGAGATAAGCTCCTATGCTGCTCTTGGAGTATGACTTAGTATACTTATGTATCACTTTATTCTGTACATAAGATAAGATAAGTTACTATTCTTAATATGTATCGTATGGTATGTTGCTATAATGAGATAAACTCATAAATACTGGAGTAATATTGTATGCTTCTGTTCTCGGTATGTGCTCGGATTGACTCGATGTAGACTTAGAAAGTGACTGACAACAAGTCCTTAAATAAGATAAATTCTGGACCTTAGAGGTAGTCACAGCTTGCTTGAACAATATGACGACCATTTGCCAAACAGTAATAATGCCTCTTTAACGGGGGCTCCTATTCATGGTAAAGGGGCTCTTGGTTTGAGGAATTGGACCTTTTGGTCTTCTTCCTCAGAACCTATTTACTCCCAAATCCCCCCTTCTCCATCCCATCCTCTGCATCCCCTCTTTTTTTTTTCCTTTCCTCCCTCCCTTCCCATACCTCCCTTTTCCCCATCCCGTTTGTAGCCTCTGGGATTACGGTTCCTAGGTTGGAGGAAGTGTGCCGGGGTTCACCCTGCTCCGTGGGCTTCCTCGAGAGTGGTGTAGTTTGCCAAGGAATCTGGATCATCTGGAGGCGCCCTACTCCCATCCTAGATTTCCAGGACGGGGGCGGGGTGTTGTGCAGGTGACGGGTGTATCTCCAGAGGCTGGCTGTCGGGCGGGGTGTTGTGCAGGTGACGTGTGTATCTCCAGAGGCTGCCTGTCGGGCGGGGAGTTGTGCAGGTGACGGGTGTATCTCCAGAGGCTGCCTGTCGGGCGGGGTGTTGTGCAGGTGACGGGTGTATCTCCAGAGGCTGGCTGTCGGGCGGGGTGTTGTGCAGGTGACGTGTGTATCTCCAGAGGCTGCCTGTCGGGCGGGGAGTTGTGCAGGTGACGGGTGTATCTCCAGAGGCTGCCTGTCGGGCGGGGTGTTGTGCAGGTGACGGGTGTATCTCCAGAGGCTGCCTGTCGGGCGGGGTGTTGTGCAGGTGACGTGTGTATCTCCAGAGGCTGCCTGTCGGGCGGGGTGTTGTGCAGGTGACGGGTGTATCTCCAGAGGCTGCCTGTCGGGCGGGGTGTTGTGCAGGCGACGGGTGTATCTCCAGAGGCTGCCTGTCGGGCGGGGTGTTGTGCAGGTGACGGGTGTATCTCCAGAGGCTGCCTGTCGGGCGGGGTGTTGTGCAGGTGACGGGTGTATCTCCAGAGGCTGCCTGTCGGGCGGGGTGTTGTGCAGGTGACGGGTGTATCTCCAGAGGCTGCCTGTCGGGCGGGGTGTTGTGCAGGTGACGGGTGTATCTCCAGAGGCTGCCTGTCGGGCGGGGTGTTGTGCAGGCGACGGGTGTATCTCCAGAGGCTGCCTGTCGATCGGGGTGTTGTGCAGGTGACGGGTGTATCTCCAGAGGCTGCCTGTCGGGCGGGGTGTTGTGCAGGTGACGGGTGTATCTCCAGAGGCTGCCTGTCGGTTCACTTGCTCGCTACATGTGAGGTTCACTTGCTCGCTACATGTGAGGTTCACTTGCTCGCTACATGTGAGGTTCACTTGCTCGCTACATGTGAAGTTCACTTGCTCGCTACATGTGAGGTTCACTTGCTCGCTACATGTGAGGTTCACTTGCTCGCTACATGTGAGGTTCACTTGCTCGCTACATGTGAGGTTCACTTGCTCGCTACATGTGAGGTTCACTTGCTCGCTACATGTGAGGTTCACTTGCTCGCTACATGTGAGGTTCACTTGCTCGCTACATGTGAGGTTCACTTGCTCGCTACATGTGAGGTTCACTTGCTCGCTACATGTGACGTTGTTATCCTAGAACCCTGAGATTGTTAAAGCTCTTTTACAACACTTATTATTATTATTTTATATTATCACACTGGCCGATTCCCACCAAGGCAGGGTGGCCCGAAAAAGAAAAACTTTCACCATCATTCACTCCATCACTGTCTTGCCAGAAGGGTGCTTTACACTTCAGTTTTTAAACTGCAACATTAACACCCCTCCTTCAGAGTGCAGGCACTGTACTTTCCATCTCCAGGACTCAAGTCCGGCCTGCCGGTTTCCCTGAACCCCTTCATAAATGTTACTTTGCTCACACTCCAACAGCACGTCAAGTATTAAAAACCATTTGTCTCCATTCACTCCTATCAAACACGCTCACGCATGCCTGCTGGAAGTCCAAGCCCCTCGCACACAAAACCTCCTTTACCCCCTCCCTCCAACCTTTCCTAGGCCGACCCCTACCCCACCTTGCTTCCACTACAGACTGATACACTCTTGAAGTCACTCTGTTTCGCTCCATTCTCTCTACATTTCCGAACCACCTCAACAACCCTTCCTCAGTCCTCTGGACAACAGTTTTGGTAATCCCGTACCTCCACCTAACTTCCAAACTACGAATTCTCTGCATTATATTCACACCACACATTGCCCTCAGACATGACATCTCCACTGCCTCCAGCCTTCTCCTCGCTGCAACATTCATCACCATGCTTCATACCCATATAAGAGCGTTTGTAAAACTATACTCTCATACATTCCCCTCTGGAGAATGTATGAGAGTCTGTGGAGACAAAGTTCTTTGTCTCCACAGGCTCCTAAGTGCACTGCTCACCCTTTTCCCCTCATCAATTCTATGATTCACCTCATCTTTCATAGATCCATCCGCTGACACGTCCACTCCCAAATATCTGAATACATTCACCTCCTCCATACTCCCTCCAGTCTGATTTCCAATCTTTCATCACCTATTCTTTTTGTAATCCTCATAACCTTACTCTTTCCTATATTCACTTTTAATTTTCTTCTTTTACATACCCTACCAAATTTATCCACCAATCTCTGCAACTTCTCTTCAGAATCTCCCAAGAGCACAGTGTCATCAGCAAAGAGCAACTGTGACAACTCCCACTTTATGTCTTATTCTTTATCTTTTAACTCCACGCCTCTTGCCAAGACCCTCGCATTTACTTCTCTTACAGCTCCATCTATAAATATATTAAACAATCACGGTGACATCACACATCCTTGTCTAAGGCCTACTTTTACTAGGAAATAATCTCCCTCTTTCCTACATACTCTAACTTGAGCCTCACTATCCTCGTAAAAACTCTTCACTGCTTTCAGTAACCTACCTCCTACACCATACACCTGCAACATCTGCCACATTGCCCCCCCCCTATCAACCCTATAAAAAGCCTTTTCCAAATCCATAAATGCCACAAAAACCTCTTTAGCCTTATCTAAATACTGTTCACTTACATGTTTCACTGTAAACACCTGGTCCACACACCCCCTTACCTTTCCTAAAGCCTCCTTGTTCATCTGCTATCCTATTCTCCGTCTTACTCTTAATTCTTTCAATAATAACTCTACCATACACTTTACCAGGTATACTCAACAGACTTATCCCCCTATAATTTTTGCACTCTCTTTTGTCCCCTTTGCCTTTATACAAAGGAACTATGCATGCTCTCTACCAATCCCTAGGTTCCTTACCCTCTTCCATACATTTATTAAATAATAGCACCAACCACTCCAAAACTATATCCCCACCTGCTTTTAACATTTATATCTTTATCCCATCAATCCCAGCTGCCTTACCCCCTTTCATTTTACCTACTGCCTCACGAACTTCCCCCACACTCACAACTGGCTCTTCCTCACTCCTACAAGATGTTATTCCTCCATGCTCTATACACGAAATCACAGCTTCCCTATCTTCATCAACATTTAACAATTCCTCAAAATTTTCCCTCCATCTTCCCAATACCTCTAACTCTCCATTTAATAACTCTCCTCTCCTATTTTTAACTGACAAATCCATTTGTTCTCTAGGCTTCCTTAACTTGTTAAACTCACTCCAAAACTTTTTTCTTATTTTCTACAAAATTTGTTGATAACATCTCACCCACTCTCTCATTTGCTCTCTTTTTACATTGCTTTACCACTCTCTTAACCTCTCTCTTTTTCTCCATATACTCTTCCCTCCTTGCATCACTTCTACTTTGTAAAAACTTCTCATATGCTAACTTTTTCTCCCTTACTACTCTCTTTACATTATCATTCCACCAATCGCTCCTCTTCCCTCCCACACCCACTTTCCTGTAACCACAAACTTCTGCTGAACACTCTAACACTACATTTTTAAACCTACCCCATACCTCTTCGACCCCATTGCCTATGCTCTCATTAGCCCATCTATCCTCCAATAGTTGTTTTTGTCTTACCCTATCTGCCTCCTCTTTTAGTTTATAAACCTTCAATTCTCTCTCTTCCCTGATGCTTCTATTCTCCTTGCATCCCATCTACCTTTTACTCTCAGTGTAGCTACAACTAAAAAGTGATCTGATATATCTGTGGCCCCTCTATAAACATGTACATCCTGAAGTTTACTCAACAGTCTTCTATCTACCAATACATAATCCAACAAACTACTGTCACTTCGCCCTACATCATATCTTGTATACTTATTTATCCTCTTTTTCTTAAAATATGTATTACCTATTACCAACACGTTGGCCAAAATATATCCTCTCACGCTCTTCAGAGCGGTGAGTGCATCGTTACAGTTGAGAATGCAGACCAAGCTCGTGATCTTTCCCATTTTACTTTCATTGATAACGTTCCTATCGCAGTTCACACGCATACTACTCTCAATTCTTGCAGTGGTACGGTGGTCTTACCACGTACCATTGAACAACATAAGAACATAAGAAAGAAGGAACACTGCATCAGGCCTACTGACCCATGCGAAGCAGGTCCATGTTACCCCCCCGGATTAGCCCAATGACCCACCTAGTCAGATCACTTCCACTTAAGGAAGGAGCACGGCATCAGACCTAGTAGCACAAGCTAGTCAGGCCCAACTCACACCCACCTACACCCATTCATGTATTTATCTAACCTACTTTTAAAACTGTACAACCTTTTAGCCTCTATAACTGTACTCGGGAGATTGTTCCACTCATTCACAACTCTATTACCAAACCAGTGCTTTCCTATATCCTTCCTGAAACTGAATTATTCCTTCTTGAAACCATTGATGCGAGCCCTATCTTGGCTGGAAATTTTCAGCACGCTATTTACATCCCCATTATTTATTCCTGTTTTTCATTTATACACCTCAATCATATCCCCCATAATTATATGCCTTTCGAGAGAGAGTGCAGATTCAGGGCCCTCAGTCTATCTTCATAGGGAAGATTTCTGATACATGGGATCAAATTTGTTATCCTCCTCTGTACGTTTTCCGGTGCAGCATAATTTAAATGAGGCCTAACCAAGGATATACGTATAGAGTTGAAGAACACCCTTCTAGATATGAAGCCAAGGATTCTTTTAGCTTTACTGCGAACACTAATGCACTGTTGTCTTGGTTTTAGATTACTGCTAACCAGAACTCCTAAATCCTTTTCGCAACCAGTAGTATTAAGATCTACGTTATTTAGTTTATATGTGGCATGGTTATTTTTCTGTCCAAAATTTAGAACTTTGCATTTGTCTATATTAAACTGAATCTACCACTTCTCTGACCATTGGATCAGTCTATTCAAATCATCCTGGAGTGCTCTAGTGTCCTCATTAAAATGAATTGGCCGACCTATTTTGGTGTAATCAGCAAATTTGCTTATTTCGCTATTTATTCCCTCATCTATGTCGTTCATGTAAATTGTGAACAACAACGGGCCCAACATTGACCCCTGCGGAACAATGCTTGTGACGTGCCAACATTCTGATTTCTCCCCATTTATGCAAACTCTCTGCTGCCTATTTGTCAGCCATGCCTCTACCCTGGAAAAAATTTCTCCTCCTATTCTGTGTGCCTTAAGTTTCCTCTATAACCTCTGAAGTGGAACTCTATCGAAAGCCTTACTGAAGTCCATATGCACAATATCATATTCATTACCATGATCTACCTCCTCAAACACCTTAGTGAAAAAAGTTAGTAAATTCGTTAGACAGGAACGCTCCTTTGTAAAACCGTGTTGAGATTCATTATTCAATTTATGCCTATCAAGATGGCTACGAATTGCTTCGACAATTATTGATTCCATAAATTTCCCCATTATGGAGGTAAGGCTTATTGGTCTATAGTTCGAAGCTAAGGACCTGTCACCTGCCTTGTAAATAGGTATTACATTTGCCATTTTAAACTTATCAGGCACTATGCCAGTTGGTATGTGATTTTCTGTCTTGCAGTGATGATATTTAAGAGCAATTAGCCCTTCAGGACCTTCTGATTTTCAAAGTGGATACATATGCCCTTACCCGCTTGCGGGCAGAGGCGCTTTCCCAGTAACATCGCCTGCTTAACTTTTGACTGTCGTGAACTCCCGTTTTCCGTTTATATAGTGTGACATCGCCGAGAAGTCCATAAAGTGGTCCCTACACCCCAACAGTGTCGAAATTGTTGGTCCTTAGGACATCCATCCATCATTATTCTCGAACAGCTAGGAGACCTCCAACCTTGGTGGGCGCCCCTGCCTACCAGATCCTCTGGTGCCATGTCTTCTTGATTTACCCTCTGAAACCCCCCACCTCCTTGTCTCTTCCTACCTCTACTTCTCTTTATCTTGCCTGCTAGTTTCTCGCATGCCTCCATTTTCTTCGCTCCCATCACCTGCGAAACTGAGCCTGTTTCCTAAAGTCCAATTCTCTTTGCATTCCTCCCCAACAGTTCTCCTTTTTGGCCTCGGTGCCTAGTTCTCACCCCCTTATCTAATACTCACACAAAGGTGGAGGTTCACCCCCCTCGTGTGGTCCCCTCTTCTTCTGTTCATCCCCCAGATTTCCTTTCCAGTCCAATTTCGGCCTCCTACCTCTCCTGTTCCACCTCAGGACTTTTCTGTTCCTGCTGGCACATCTCTCCAAGTTCACACTCCCCTCCCCTCTCAGACCTCTTTGGTTCTTTCCATAGTCTCCTCGATCTCCACTTGCTCTAACTCACCTGTCTCAAGTCAAGGTATCAGCATCTTTGTCTGCTGAAACACTTGATGATATCTCCAACTACACTGCAGAGGCAAAACCCTCGATGGACATCAGTGTGCCTCCTTATGCCCCTTCTTATTTTTCACAACCATCCAAGTAATCTTTTCCTTCACAGCATTCAGATTCGTCCTTGCTTAAATGCTTTCCGTTGCCTCCACACATTGACTTCACTGATCCTACTAGCCCGTAGATTTTATCGCTGCTCAATGTTGGCATACCTATCTTTGTGAATAATGACCTATTTACAATGAAATATTCGTGGCCTCAGAGAGAGCTCCAGATGTTGCTTTCCCAATTTTCCCCTGTATAAATCGGGTTACAAGAGCCTTAAAAGTTCATTCAGCGGTTATCCGTCCCGTCTTGGGCTATGTGCTGTTGCATTCTTCTGATCCCTTTCTTGATGACACTTTTAATGTGTGTGCTCCTCTTGTGCGCGTTAATATACCATTTCAACAGGTCTTTGCTCATTTTCAGCTGTATTATACTGCAGTCCGCATTTATTTGCACAGGTGGTATACAGTTTGCTCTCTATATCTCTCTCCTTCCCGCGCATTCTGTATCTCGGATGTTGCTGCCCATCTTGTTGTTAGGTGATTTTAACGCTCATCATCTTTGGTGAGGGTCCCACTGTGACTCTCGTGGTGATCAGCTGGAAACTCTTCTCTCTTCTCATCCTCTTCATGTTTTAAATATGGGTGCTGCCACCCATTTTGGCACTCGCACTCAATCTCTCTCTTGCATAGGTCTTTATATCTCTTCCTAGTCAATTGCCTTTGATTATGCTTGGTCTATTCTCCCAGATTTGCACAACAGGGATCACTCTCCTATTATTCTTACTTCTACTACATATTCCCGACTGCCTCGTAGCCTTCATTGTCAATTTAGAGCAAATTGGGAACTTACACTCTCATATTGCCACTTTTTGTGGGGGGCCTTCTTCGTCCTCTGTTGATGAGTTGGTGCACCAGCATTACGTTCTATTCCTTAAACCTCAGACAGACATTCTCAGACATGCATGCCTTGGTGGTCTCCTGCATGTGCCCTTGCAGTGAGTTTGAAATGTGCTGCACGGTGCAGTTATCGATCGAATAGATCGAAGGCTGCAGAGTCGCTTGCCGTGTCATGCGCGTGAACAAACTTGATTGCGTTTCTACTTTTACCTCGATTTCTCCTATGTGTTTTGGAAGAGGTACGAGCAACTCTCCGGGCTGTTTTACAGTTTGCTGGTGTTAGTGTTGTGGAACCTTTTGAAGTTGCCACAGAAATCGGAAACTATCTTGTCTGTGTCTTCCAAGGGCTTCACCTCTGTCCCTCGTTTCTCGCTTCTAGGTCTGCCAAGAAGCAATTGCCCTTGGATCTCTTCTAATGGGATGGAGCCATGTAATGCACTTTATACTCTCTTAGAGCTAGAGCCTACTCTTTCTGCTTGCTGGTCATCAACAGCTGAGCCTGATGATATCCATATCCAAATGCTACAGCATCTGTATTCTACAGCCCTTACAGTCCTTTTGCGTTTTTTCAATCTTGTTTCAGTGCAAGGGGTTCTCCCTCAACAATGGAAATCTACCACTGTACTACCGTTTCTCAAACCAGACACTTCGGGGCTTGATACCTCTTAGTATCGTCCCATTGCTCTGATCAGTGTTTTCTGCAAGGTGATGGAACCATTGGTGAATAGACGTCTGATATGGTATTTGGAGACTCAAAATAGTCTTTCTCCTCGCCAATATGGCTTTCAAAAGAGCAGCTCTACTTTGGACCTGTTGCTCCACTTAGATACGTATGTGCTAAATGCCTTTGCAAATAAACACTCCACTATGGCAGTCTTTTTTGATATCGAGGAGGCATATGACACCACTTGAATGTATGACATCTTAGCCCAGGCCCACTCCTTAGGCCTCCACGGTAATCTACCGACCTTCCCTGCTGCTTTATCTGAAAGACATTTTCGTGTTGGCGTTGGCGACTCGCTTTTCTCAGACTTTGTTCAGGCTGAGGGAGTTCCACAAGGTTGTGTCCTTAGCACTACCCTTTTTCTCCTGGTTATTAATGACCTACATTCCTTTCTTCCATCGCATATTTGGTCGTCACTTTATGTGGATTACTTCACTATAGCTTCCGCAGGAGCTGACTGTCACCTGGTAGCGGCCTCCCTTCAGGATGCGATTGACCATGCATCCATTTGGCGAATTCTCCTGGTTTTAAATTTTTTTAATGCGAAAATCCATTTCATTACCTTCACTAGACGTTCACTTGTCCCACATATTCCATTGCATTTGCACGGCTCACGTATCCCAGAATGTGATACGGTAAAGTTTCTTGGCCTTCTATTCGATCGCCGGTTGACATGGTAACCTCACATTTCCTCTTTGAAGGCTACTTGCCATGGTCGGCTGAACCTCCTTAAAATTCTCTGGCATCATTCATGGGAAGCAGATCGCTGGACTCTCCTTCGTTTGCATTCTGCTCTAGTCTTGTCAAAGCTGGATTATGGTGACCAAGTCTTTTCTGCGGCTTCTCCTGCAATTCTCTCTAAGTTAGATCCCCGTCGTCATCAGGGTCTATGTTTATGCCTTGGTGCCTTTCGTTCATTCCCTGTTGGAAGCCTCTATGCTGAGGCGAAGGCGGTGAGGACCATTTGTGTTTTTTTTTTCTTTTGTTATATTTTAATTTCAATGAAATTTTTACTGTGAATTAAGTAGCATTTGAAACCTACACACTGTGTTTTTAGTGACTTTTTAAAGTTAGATAGAAAAAAATGAAAGATAAAGGCCTATATAATAAAATTTCAATACAACTTCTTGAAAATGTCATTAGAATGGAAAAAGAATGTTAAAGTTAGTTTTCTCTTTTTTTTTGGGGGGGAAGGGGGGGTGGAGGGGTGGGAATAAATCAGTAAAAACAAAGCGGCAAGGAATATCGCAATTTCTTTCTGAAATTCTGCAGAACAATCATACCTCAATACCCTGTCCAAAAATCCTGACAATCCGTCCAGTAGTCATCGAAAATTGTGGCTACACACGTCAATAACTTATTCCTGAGACATACATTTTTTTGATGTGTGAAACTACAGTCGCTGAGTGCCACGTCTCAGTAACCAGTATATCCACCCCATCATCGGCGACCCACAGGCCACTGCGGTACTAGTGGTGTGTGTGGTGATCAGTAGTCCACTCAGAAGGTGTCAACTAGTATATTTGGATAGACAGAGACAATCATAAAAATCGTAATTTTTGAAGTAAAAGAAAAAACAGAATTGGCATCATGTGCTCTTGATGACTGCAGGAACAAAAAAATATACATTTTTAGGAAAAGATACTTAGAAATGTGATAGAAATAATCTGATTGCACCAAAATGATGCCAGAATTATGCACTATTTTTCTGTAAGATAACATTTTTTTTTTTTTTAAATTTTCGATGTTTTGTCTAGGAAGTCTTCCTCCACGTTCCTCGTCCCCTTAACCGATCGCCATGATGCTCATTGGCTTCGTTACTTTGTCCGCTCCCATGACCTTCGTGTTCCTTCTACGTGTAAGTTCGTTTCAGACTTTAGTAGAAGCCTGTTATTTGATCGGCTCCCCTGCTTACTCCATCCGTTTTCTCTTTGTTTTCACTCACTCCTTTCTTCTCTCCAGTTGCATCCCTTGTATTTCATGTAGTGTCTGCCTTTTCTCTTCCCCCTTCGGAGGTTCTGACGGTTTGTGTCTGTTCTCCCTTTCTGCTGTGTTCTAAAGCTTTCCTACTTACTGCTGCTTCTCGCTCTCTTTTTGATGATCACTTCCGGTTGCATACTTGTGCCATCGCTGTTTATACAGATGGTTCTAAATCTTCTGACGGTGTTGGGTTCACGGCGGTGTTCTGTGACGATGTTGTCTAAGGCCATTTGTTAGATTCAGCTAGTATTTTTACCACCGAGTTCTATGCCATCCTCATAGCACTTCTCCGTATTACATGTACGTCTCTTTTGGCGTTTGTGATCATTTCGGATTTCCTCAGCACTTTACAAGCCATTAAACAATTTGATGCCCTTCATCCATTGGTCCTCTGTATTCAACTCTGGTTGCCCTGTGTAGCTTGCAAAAACAGACTTCGTTTTCTGTTGGGTTCCTGGACATGTTGATGTGTGGGGCAGTGAACAGGCGGACACTTGCGCAGTCAGTGGTGTGTGATCTTCCGGTTTCCTATAGAGTTTTATTCAGGGAATATTTTACCGTCATCTCTGCCCGTCTTCGTGGCCGTTGGCAACAACAGCGGTCAGACATGCACCATAACAAATTACAGTCTATTACACCAGTTTTGAGTTTGTGGCCATCTTCTTACTACCGTAGCTGTACTCGGGAGACTGTGCTCTCCAATCACCGCACTGGCCATACTCACCTTAACCATGGGTATCTCATGAAGTGACATCCTATTCCTCTTTGTGAGGTTTGTCGAGTCCTTATATCGGTTCATCGCTTTTTTGTAGATTGTCCACTTTACCAGCAGGATCGCAGGATTTACCTTCAACGACGCGACCTCCCTACCACTCTTACCTTATTTTCCCTCCTTCCAGATGGCACTGCCTTTGACTTACAATCACTTTTAAACTTTTTGTCAGCAACTGCTATACTATACGAACTTTAACACATAGCCTTTAGCATTTCTTCCAGCCCTTTTCTCCTCTAACCTCTGATCCCATCTGCACCAAGCTGTTTATAACCCTTGCACTATTTTTTGCCCCGCCCCACTGCATAACCCTTGTCAGTATAGCGCTTTATTGGATTATAATAGCAGTAATGCTTGAAGCAGCAGTATACAGCACAGCGTCAGGCAAGGAATCAAGAACAAAATGACCCTAACTTTGGACTTGCAGCATGTCCTACACATAAGCATAAATTTCTCTTGTTACTGAAGCTGAGTTCAGCATTTCCAATTTCCCAATAAGATGCCGGAACAAATTTAAGTGGAGAATTGAGCTAGGGTCCAGAGATATTGAGTGTCTGACGACACACAACCTCTGAAAATATAAAATATAACTAAGTTGCACAAAGATACGAGATGTATGTCCTAGCTCACCAAAGGAGAGAAGCTCAATCCAATAGCGCCTAAATAACACAATTTGAGGAGAACAGAAATCTACCAGACAGAACAGAGATAGAAGTGTTACCACTATCAGGAACAGCGAGAAAGAGGGAGAGAGAGAAATAGGGTCTGCAGATCCAAATTTCAGGTAACTGGTACCTGCTTAATGGTGTAACATAAGGCAAATAATATAAAGCATGAAATTTTCATATTAGCTATTAATGAAAACATAAGCATTATAAAATTATAAATAAGCAATATATACATAAATATGGGGCCCATTTTTCTGAGGTCGCAAAATTCGCATTCCGAGATATCTTTTAATGGTAAGGAATATGATAAATGTATACAATATCGACAAGTTGATAAGTCAGATTTATGTGCACCATTTGGGTATCTTTATTTTGAAACGTGTAACCTACACAATAGTTTTTTCATTGGAATACATAGGAGATATTGTAAACCATTATCATATTGACAAAGTCACACTACATTGCAACACAACGGTATCTTGGTACACAGGACATTTTCGACAACTTTATTGATTTACAAGTGGTTACGCATGAGAAGGGTTATATTTAAGATGGACCTACCCAGGAAGTTTGTTACAGTGCCTCTCAAAATTAACTTTTCACTTCTTCTTGTTGGCAACACTTCTGTCCTCAAAATTTTCTGCGCGTTACCTAAACATTATACAAGTCGCTATTCTGTTGTTTCCACCTTCCTTTCTTCATGATTATGGAGACTGACTACCCCAAAACTACGTCTTAGTGGGTAATGGACTGATAATACTGTCTTTGTATCTATACTGTTCCTGCTGCCTACCTAAAAGTTGCACATGTGTCTTACTTAACACTGAAGGTAATAAATTTGTCAACATTGGCACCAAGCAATATTTTTAGCTTCTGTTACCATGCTCGGCAGATTGTTCCACACATCGACAACTCGGAAAACCAGTATTTACATACGTCCTTTCTAAATCTAAATTAATCTAATTTTAATCTGTTATTTCTAATTCTTACTTGATTTGGTATCTTCAGTATTTTATTTATATTACCCTTGTTTATGCCGATCTTCCACTTATATACCTCAATGATTTCTCCCCTAATTCTACGTCTCTCACTAGAGTGAGGTTTTACGTTCTCAGTGGATACTAGAGTGAGGTTTTACGTTCTCAGTGGATACTAGAGTGAGGTTTTACGTTCTCAGTGGATACTAGAGTGAGGTTTTACGTTCTCAGTGGATACTAGAGTGAGGTTTTACGTTCTCAGTGGATACTAGAGTGAGGTTTTACGTTCTCAGTGGATACTAGAGTGAGGTTTTACGTTCTCAGTGGATACTAGAGTGAGGTTTTACGTTCTCAGTGGATTAATTTGTCAGCTTTCTCTATATAATCCTCAGTGCATTTATGCTCATTCTGTAGTATGGCGACCAGAAATGAGCAGCATAATTGAGGCCTTACTAGTGATATATAGAGCTGTAAAATAATTTTGGGCTCCTGTTACTTATACTTCTTAATATAAATCCAAGCAATCTGTTAGCCATATTGCTTATACTTAGGTACTGTTTTCTTGGCTTCAGTTTCCTAAGTACTAAAATCTGCATGAAATTGTCATCCATTGAGATATAAACCAAGCAGATATAAACCAAGCAGATATAAACCAAGCAGATATAAACCAAGCAGATATAAACCAAGCAGATATAAACCAAGCAGATATAAACCAAGCAGATATAAACCAAGCAGATATAAACCAAGCAGATATAAACCAAGCAGATATAAACCAAGCAGATATAAACCAAGCAGATATAAACCAAGCAGATATAAACCAAGCAGATATAAACCAAGCAGATATAAACCAAGCAGATATAAACCAAGCAGATATAAACCAAGCAGATATAAACCAAGCTTTCCAGTGGGCAACGGAAAACAATATATTCAATAAGGACAAATTTTAACTACTCTGTTAAATAAAACTGGAGGAAATAATAACTATAACTGAGTATACTACAAACGCTAATCACACAATAGAGCGTAAAAGTAGTTTGAAGGACTTGGGAGTGTAAATGTTAGGGGATGTAACCTTCGAGGATCACAACAGTGCCACTGTCACATCTGCAAGGAAAATGATAGGATGGAAAATGATAACACTTAATACCAGAAATGCCAAGCCAATGATGATCCTTTTTATATCACTTGTTTTCTCTAGGCTTCGATGTTATTCTGCAGGTGAAATCGCAAATCTCAAGAATGTACAGAGAACCTTTACTGCACATATAAGTTCCGTCAAACACCTTATTACTGGGAACGCTTGGATTCACTTGATCAGTACTCACTGGAGCGCAGGCGAGAGAGATGCATCCTAATTTACTCCTGGAAAATTTTAGAGGGTATGGTCCCAAATCTGCACACAGAAATCACTACCTACGAAAATAAAAGGCTGGGCAGGTGTTGCGATATACCCCAATGAAAAGTAGGGGTGGCATTAGTACAGGAAGAGAAAACACAGTAAATGTCCTGAGGCCCAAGATTGTTCAACAGTCTCCCACCAGGCATTAGGGGACTTGCCAATAGACCCTTGGCTGCCCTCAAGAGGGAGCTGCACAGGTACCTAAAGTCAGTACCCTATCAGCCGGGCTGTGGTTCGTAATTTGGACTACATGCGACCAGCAGTAACAACCTGGTTGATCAGGTCCTGATCTACCGGGAGACCTCATCATGGACTGGGCCGCAGGGGCATTGACCCCCCAGTACGCCCTCCAGATAGACTCCATGTAGGTATACCATGACTCCCAAGTTTTTTTTCGCATTCTCTGTGATCAAGCTCTATAACACTTAGTATATAACTATGAGAGTTACTTTCATTTCCGTGGATTAGTACTTTACACTTGTCTACATTGAATTTTATCTGCGACTTTTTGTCCAGATCCTATTGAAGTTCATTGGTGTCCTCCTGAGAATCTATCATTCGGCCTATTTTTGTGTCATCAGCGAATTTACTCGTGCCATTCATTATTCCTTCATTAAGGTTATTAATGTAAATTATGAAAAACAATGTGCCCAAAACTCACCCTTGTGAAACGCCATAAGTCACCAATGCCCATTAAAACTTGACCCTATTAATGCAAACTCTCTGCTTCCTATTGGTCGGCCATGCTTTGTTCCATGCTAGACCTTTACCTCCTGTACTTTAAGCTGCCTCTCTTTTACATGTCTTTAGTCAGGTTCTTCATCAAAAACCTTACTGAAATCTAAATAAACAAGATGTTTTATGAAAGAATGTTGGTACATTTATCAGAGAGGAACATCATCTTGTGAATTCGTGTTGAGACTCGTTAATTAAAATATGCTCATTAAGGGAACTTTTAATATAACCAGCTGTAATTGATTCTAATATTTTGCCTATTATGGACGTCAGGCTTATTGCACAATAATTTAATGGAATTGATTTTTTTTAACAAGTCAGCTATCTCCCAACAGCATGCTCATTGGGGAAGCCAGGTATAGATACTCAAAAATTAGGGACAAAGGAATTAATGTACAATTGCTATGGATCCCATCACACATTGGATTACTCCTTCATGATAAAGTTGATATGTTAGCCAAGAAGAATATCCAGAAGGAGAACGTAGAATATAACTTTGGTATAACTGTGTCTAGCATTAGGAATAATATTAGGAGAGAAGTAAATAATGAAGATGATTGTTATAGGAATGCAGTTAGAAGCCTGAGTAGATCTATAACCCACTATGATAACATGAACGTAGATAAGTATGTTTATGGAGCAACTTGCAATGTGAACAGACTGACTGATGTTGTAGTGGCCAGGCTTAGGCTTGGTTACAAGTACTTCTGGCAGTTTGGGAGACACACAGATGATGATCAAACTAAATGTAAATTATGTGATCAGGCATATGGTCACTCTCTTGAACACTATGTGCTTAATTGTCCACTTATTGAGGAATACAGAGACAGACAGTATAATAACCTATGTGACATGTCAAGATATCTTATTAATGAAAATAAGATACCAGATATACTAAGCAAATTTCCTAAATTTGCTTGTAACAGATAAGTGAACTATAGATATGTAGATATAAATCCATATGTATTCCTGTTAACCCTTTGGGGCCTAGTTCCTAGGCCTTTTGTGTATCCACATGCTCTCGCGCTACCGTCCACAGGATGGATATGGGGTGCACAATAAACTAGCCACTTCGGTGGCAAAATCTAAATCTAAATCTCCCAACAGCACATCAAATCATAAAAGCCAATTGCCTCCGCTCACTAATACACTTATTTAACTCGCTCACACACAGCTGCTGAATGTTTAAACCTTTGTAGACAAAACCTCTTTTCAACCCTCTTTCAAACATTTCTAATGGTGACCCCTACCTCGCCTTCCCTACACTACGGATTTATAAACTCTCCAAGTCATCCTATTGTCTTCCATCCTCTCTGAATGTCCAAATGACCTCAACCATCCCTCTTCAGCCCTCTGGATAATATTTTTTGTAGCCCCGTAACTCCAAGCTAAGAATTCTCTGTATAATATTTGCGCAACACATTGCCCTCAGGCACGATATATACACTACTTCCATCCTCCTCCTTACTGCAACATTCACACCTGTGCTTCACACCCATATAAGAGCGTTGGTGTAACTATACTATCATACACTCACCACACACGAATAACTCCCACATAGGAGAAAGGAACTTAGGACGACGTTCCGGTTAGACTTGACCATTTACAAAGTCACACACTTTGTATATGGTCCATGTCGGACCGAAACGTCCGGGTTATTTGTGTATTGTTCCACTCACGGTATTGTGCTTTTTTGTTTTTTGTTCTTTATACATCCACTATTTTCTCATCGTCTTTCATAGACACATCTGCTGACAAGTCCATTCCCAGTTATCTATACACATTTACTTCTTCCATACTCCATCCCTCAAATCTGATTTCCCATCTTTCATTACCTATTTTTTTTGGTTACCCTAATCACCTTGCTCTTTTCAGTGTTCACTTACAATTTTCTTCTTTTACATACCCTCGCAAAATTGTCCACCAACCTTATCATATGCCTTTTCCAAATCCTTAAATGCAAAGAAAACTTCTTTGCCATTATGTAAATACTGTTCACTTATATGCTTCACTGTAAACACTTCATATACACATTCCCTACCCATCCTAAAGCCTCCTTGCTCATATAAGAACATAAGAACATAAGAACGAAGGAACACTGCAGAAGGCCTACTGGCCCATGCGAGGCAGGTCCAAGTCTCCTACCGGCTTAAGCCAATGCACCCAACCTAGTCAGGTCAGGTCACATTGACTTAAGGGAGGAACACGGCAACCGACCTGTTAGCACAAGCTATCAGGTCTAACTCACACCCACCCACATCTACTCATGTATTTATCCAACCTATTTTTAAAGCTACACAACGTTCTGGCCTCTATAACGGTACTTGGGAGTTTGTTCCACTCATCCACAACTCTATTACCAAACCAGTACTTTCCTGTATCCTTCCTGAATCTGAATTTTTCCAACTTAAAACCATTGCTGCGAGTCCTGTCTAGGCTAGATATTTTCAGCACACTATTTACATCCCCTTTATTTATTCCTGTCTTCCACTTATACACCTCAATCATATCCCCCCTAATTCTACGTCTTTCTAGAGAGTGCAGTTTCAGGGCCCTTAGTCTATCCTCATAGGGAAGGTTTCTGATACATGGGATCATCTTTGTCATCCTCCTTTGTACATTTTCCAGAGAATTTATATCCATTCTGTAATACGGTGACCAAAACTGTGCAGCATAATCTAAATGAGGCCTAACCAAGGATGTATAGAGTTGAAGAACAACCTGAGGACTACTATTATTTATGCTTCTTGATATGAAGCCAAGGATTCTATTAGCTTTATTGCGAACACTTATGCACTGTTGTCTTGGTTTCAGATTACTGCTAACCAGAACTCCTAAATCTTTTTCGCAATCCGTAATATTAAGATCTACATTATTTAGTTTATATGTGGCATGGTTATTGTCCTGTCCAACATTTAGAACTTTGCATTTGTCTATATTAAACTGCATCTGCCACTTCTCCGACCACTGCATCAGTCTATTCAAATCTTCCTGGAGTGCTCGAATGTCCTCGTCAGAATGAATTCGACGGCCTATTTTGGTGTCATCGGCAAACTTGCCGATGTCGCTCTTTATGCCCTCATCTATGTCGTTTATGTAGATTGTGAACAGCAGGGGGCCCAACACTGACCCCTGTGGAACACCGCTCGTGACGCTTCCCCACTCTGATTTCTCCCCATTTATGCAAACTCTCTGCTGCCTATTTGTCAACCATGCCTCTATCCAGGAAAAAATTTCTCCTCCTATTCCATGTGCTTTAATTTTCCTCAATAGTCTCTGATGTGGGACCCTGTCAAAAGCCTTACTGAAGTCCATATACACAATATCATATTCATTACCATGATCTACCTCCTCAAATACATTAGTGAAAAAAGTTAATAAATTCGTAAGGCAGGAACGCCCCTTTGTAAAACCATGCTGAGATTCGTTGATTAATTTATGCTTTTCAAGGTGGCTACGAACTGCCTCGGCAATTATTGATTCCATAAATTTTCCCACTATGGAGGTTAGGCTTATTGGTCTATAGTTCGAAGCTAAGGACCTGTCACCTGTTTTGAAAATAGGTATCACATTTGCCATTTTCCACTTATCTGGCACCATGCCAGTTTGTAGTGATATGTTGAAAAGATTAGCCAAAGGTGTGCTAAGCTCCTCTTTACATTCCTTTAGAACCCTTGCATACAGTTCATCAGGGCCTGGGGATTTGTTAGGTTTTAATTTATCTATTTGCCTAAGGACCATGTCACTTGTGACCCTAATAGTGCACAGTTTATTATCGTCCTGTTCTACATAATTTATCATTACTGGAATATCGCTGGTATCCTCCTGTGTAAAAACTGAGAGGAAGTATGTGTTAAAAATTCTACACATTTCCTTATCACTGTCAGTGAGCTGACCTGAGGAACTTTTGAGTGGGCCTATCTTGTCCCTGATCTTACTTCTGTATACTTGAAAGAATCCTTTTGGGTTAGTCTTCGATTCTCTTGCAACTTTAACCTCATAATCTCTTTTTGCTTTTCTAATTCCCTTTTTTATTTCTCTCTTTAACTGAATATATCGATTTCTTAATTGCCCCTCTCCTCTTTTGATTTGCCTATATAAGCCTCTCTTTTGACCAATCAGATATTTTAATCTATTGTTCATCCATTTAGGATCATTTTTGTTTGATCTGATTTCCCTATTTGGAACATAATTTGACTGAGCAGCTAGAACTATGCCCTGGAAAGCATCATATCGGCAACCATCACCACCTACCTGACCCTTAGTCAGGTCATTCCAGTTCAGCCCACCTAAGTAATTTTTCAGTCCTATGAAATCAGCCAAGCGAAAGTCAGGGACGGAGACTTGATTGCCATTATTAGGGGAATTCCATGATATGTTAAAACTGAGTGATTTGTGATCACTCTCCCCAAGCTCATCATTAACCTCAAGATTATTAATTAGTGTTTCCCTACTGGCAAGAACCAAGTCAAGGAGGTTATTTCCCCTAGTTGGCTCTGTCACAAACTGTTTTAAAAAACAATCCTGGATCGTATCAAGAAAGTCACCCGACTCTAAATTTCCTGTCAAATTGCTCCAGTCAATCTGTCTATAGTTGAAATCTCCCATTAGCACAACATTTTCGTATGTAGATGCCTTACGAATTTCGTCCCATAGAAGTTTACTGCACTCCCTATCAAGATTTGGGGCCCTGTAAATCACACCCAAAATTAGTTTTTCTCGGCCCTCGAGAAGCTGTAACCAAACAGATTCAGTGGCTGACGCTTCTAATTTAATATCTTGTCTAACACAACAATTTAAATTGTCTCTGACATACATTGCTACTCCACCACCTTTCCTGTTGACCCTGTCAGTGTGGAATAATTTATAGCCTTGTATGTGACATTCAGAGGGCATCTCTCTATCTTTCAGATTGAGCCAGGTCTCTGTTATAGCAATAATATCTATGTTTCCTGCACTTGCAATTAATCTTAGCTCATCTATCTTATTTCTAACACTCCTGCTATTAGTATAGTAAACCTTAAGGGAGCTAGTCCCTTGCTGCCCTCTGCTGTCCCCCTTTGTTTGCTGACCTGTTCTATTGTCTTTATTTATAACTTCATGCTGAATGCCTTTTATACATTTAATGTTTCCAACCCTAGTGTTGCAACCTGCTTGTTTCCCACACACACCCATACCTCTATCTTCCATCAGTTTAAAATCATAGGCATTTCACCAATGACCTTCTCAATCGAGTCTGCAAGTGCTACCACCCCTGCCCCAGAGAGATGTACCCCATCCCTTGCATACATATCATGTTTGCCATAAAAGTTGTTCCAGTTGTCAATGAATGGGATTGCAAGTTCCTTGCAGTATCTGTCTAGCCAGCAATTTACACCAATTGCCCTAGACAACCATTCATTTCCTACTCCCCTTCTAGGCAAGATGCTACATATGATTGGGATCCCTCCCTTAGACTTAATGAAATCTATAGCTGACCTGTACTTATCTAGCAGCTCTTCTCTCCTACCCTTCCCAATATCATTTCCACCAGCACTGAGACAGATAATGGGCTTGTTCCCATTACCTGACATGATATTATCCAGCCTGTTGACAATGTCCCCAACACCAGCTCCAGGGAAGCACACTCTATCTCTCATCTTCTTATTCCTATTACAAAAAGCACGGTCAACATATCTTACCTGAGAGTCACCAACCACAAGAATGCGCTTACCTTCATTAGCAGGGGCAGTAGTACCCTTACCTTCACTGGCCACTGAAGTACATTCATCCTGGAGAACAGAGAAGCGATTTCCTACCTTCAGATCTTCACTCTTAACTTTCCTTACTCTGATGCGCCTCCCATTACTGTGAACAACTCGCCACTTGTAGCAGGTGCTGGGCTGCACCTCACTGCTGGTAGCCGTTGCTCCCTCCCCACCTACAGCCTCCTCACAGTGAGAGACAGACTGCACCTCACTGCTAGAAGCCTCATTCCCCACATCTCCAACCACCTCACACTCTCTCCCAGGCCCATTGAGGTGGACCTTCAGCCTCCTAATCTCCTCCTGGAGAAGCAAGACCTCCTCCTTCAACTCTCCAACCTCAGTTTTTAAAACACTGCAGAAGCAAGCCATGCTTTGTAACCGTCCACGCTAATCCCCAAAGCAGCTCAGGGTCTGTGACCTCACGTGACGACTGACCACTGAACACATGCGAGCCTGCTGTCCGTCTTACCTTTAAATCTTTTAATAATAACTCTTCCATACACCTTAGCAGGTATACTCAGCAAAATCATTCTCCTATAATTTTTAGTCTTTTGTCACCTTTGCCTTTATACAAAGAAACTATGCACGCTCACTGCCTATCCCCAGGTACTTTCCTCTCTTTGATACATTTATTAAATAAAAGCACCAACCACTCCAAAACTATTTCCCTTCTTGCATTGAACATTTATTTTCTGATCTATCAATCCTAGTTGCCTTATCCCCATTCATTCTACCTACAGCCTCTTGCACCTCCCCTACACTCACATCGGGCTCTTCCTAAATTATGTTATACCTCCCCGGCCAGTGCAAGAAATAACACCGTCACTTAAAATATCCCATCTTCCTGATACCTCTAACTCGTCTAATAACTCTCCTCTCATGTTTTTAACTATCAGATACATTCTTTCCAAAGTGTTTCTCAATTTATTAATCTCGCTCCAAAGCTTTTCCTTTTTATCTGAAAAATTTATTGACAGCAGCTCACCCCATCTCGCATTTGCTTTCATACTGCTCATCTTTTTCTCTCCATATTATACTCCTTCCTCCTTGTATCATTTCTGATTTGGAAAGATTTCTCATATGCTAACTTTTTCTTTCTTACTACACTGTCTTTACTCAAAATCCTCCTGAAACTTCGGGAAGATTTAGACAAACTCAAGTCGTGGTCAGAAAAGTTGCAGATGCAGTTCATTGTAGATAAACACTTAGTCCTGAAGATCGGGAATGTAAATAATTCTAGCACTTATAAACTAAATAATATACAACTTGGCCAAAGAGAATTCGAAAAGAACATAAGAATGAAAGAATACTGCAGCAGGCCTGCTAGAACATACTAGGCAGGTCCTTAAACCTAAACACACTAACAAAAATATTTGCCCAACCTATATATAATACTACCCTAGGAATAAGCCTTGATAATCCTATTAATTAATGCGCAAGTCCCACTGAAATCTACCCCCACTCACTCATGTATTTATCTGACGTATGAAAAATGTCTGGTGATACTCAAAAAATGTGGAAAACGATATTTACGTACAGATCAAAACATTTTTAAGAGGAAACGTTCTGCGACATGTGATTTCTGAAAAAAAAAAACACTACTGGCGAAACGTATCCGATGATAAATGTCCTGAACTGAACATAAATAATGTATTTTCTCAATATGTAACATATATTTAAGGCTACCCAAAGTCTTAACTTCAGTGACTCTACTAAACAAACTGCTCCACTCTATTTTCTAACCAGCACTTTCCTATATAATTTCTAAATCTACGCTTAACCAATTTTAATCCATTATGCCGAGTTCTTTCACGAAGGAATGTCCTGAGAAACTCATTTACATAATTTTATTTATGCCCATCTTCCACTTATACACCTCAGCCATTTCTCACTTCATTCTACGTTTTTTCTTCGTATGGAAGATTTCTTATGCAAGCTGTTAATTTTCATTCTACTTTAAATACTCTCTAACGAATTTATATGCATTCTGTGGTATGGAGATCAAAACTGAACTGTATAATCTAAGTGATTCCATACTTATGATGTGTAGAGCTGTATTATAACCTCTGGACTCCTGTTGATTATACTTTTTGATATAAATCCCAGTTTTTTTTTTTTTTGCGTTCTGACGTACGCTTAGGCGTTGCTGTCATGGCTTCAGCTTCCTGTTTACCATAACTCCCATTTTTTTTTTTCGTTCCGTATGACCAAGTTCTATATTATTTAGTTTATAAGTGCTAGGGTTATGTACATTTCCGAGCTTCAGGACTTTCATTTATCTACATTGAACTTCATCTGCCACTTTTCTGACCACTACATGTGCTTGTCTAAGTCCTCGTGAAGTTTAGTGGCATCTTTCCCTGAATCAGTTATTCTGCCTATTTTTGTATCGTCAGCGAATTTGCTCGTATCTCTTGTTATTCTCTCATCAGAGTCACTAATGTATAATATGAAAAACACTACGACTAAAACTGATCCTTGTAGAATGCCACTCGACTCATTTCTATAAACGAAATAAATGTGCTTTGGGAAGCGTATAAAATGTTCAGAAAACTGTCATGTTGATTGCTGTCTTCGTCACCCCAACCACAGATGATAGGTGTTCTTTAATCCCATTGTAATCTGCTAAGCGAAAATCGGAAACGGTTACTAAATTATTCTTGCGGTCGTCATGCTTCCTTTCATTACTAAAGCCAATCGATTTGTGGTCGCTTGCGCCAAGTTCCTCTGTAATCTCTTGTTTATTAACAAGGGTATCCTTCTTTGCCGGAACCAAATCAATCATGTTATCTCCCCTCGTTAGTTTTGTTACAATCTGCTAAAAAAAAAAAACATTTTAAATTACCTCCAGGAAGTCGTTTGACTCAAGATTCCCAGTCAATGAATTCCAGTCAATTTAACCAAAGATAAAGTCTCCTAGAATTCCTTCCATTATCATGCCTTGTGGCCTTAAATAACATTTTCTCCTCAAACTAGTCTTGCTTGGATCCTGTTGAAGTTTGAGGGGGGACGATATTTCCCGTCTAAAATAAATTTATGACCCTCCGAAAATTCTACCCAGATAGACTGTGTGTGTGTTTTTCCAGTCTTAATGACCTTGACAAAGACCATAGTTGACACACCTTTAACTCTTAACATGTGGTTAAAGTAGGCTCGTAAGAAAATTACCATGACCAGTGTCCGTGACTGACAGCTATTATCCAAGCCTGCTAGTAAACATACTATTATTTCTGCTCTCTCCTACGTTCACAGAAGCCCCACTGACACGACAGGGCCAGGCACCTTCATTCATTACCTACGACCTGGGTATCGCCACAAAATATCACACTTTCAGCTGATTATCTTTTACGTGGTAGCCATCTTTCCCTGTAGAGACGCCGTGACGTCACTCACCAAAAGTGTACAAAAATGCCAATATTAATTACACATTTGTGGAGCTCTTTCTCTACATTATAGCGAACCTATATTACAAATTTATAAATAAATTTAGCACAATGAGCAAAAAGTTTTCCTGCTGATTGGCTTCAAAATATTAATGATGATGCATTTTAGGAGAAGGATGTTATCCCCATAAGTTTAGTTTGATGAGGTTCAATTTTGAAAATTTACTGAAATTATTAAGTTCTGAAAGTCACTGGAATCACATGAATTACTGGAGAATGCCTTTTCCGCTCGTGTTCAAACTTTTAACGATGGTGGGCTTCACTAAAAAAAATCTTGGCTTCTATTTTGAACAGTATAAATTTCAGTTTTCCAACTTAAATTATGTGAAGCTAACTGCACTGTGCAAATAGCCAAATTTTTTGTCTCACTTCACTGTGCTCAATCATTTTTACCTTAGATCTCGGCGAGATGAGCGGTAATTGTCGTGTAAGTAACCATCATTGTTACCTACCACCACTCCTTCCTTCCTTATGATGCTCTCATTATATGACTGGCTCCCATCCTGTCTGGTTATTTCAGTAATAATAATAATAATAATACTAATAACAATAATAATAATAATAATAATAATAATAATAATAATAATAATAATAATAATAATAATAATAGTGCTAACAGTAATAACGAAAATAAGAGCAATAATTATAATAATACACAAATGACCGGCGTATAGGAGAGAGGAGCTTAGGAGGACGTTTCGGTTTGTCTTTGTAAATGGTCCAAGTCGGACCGAAACGTCGTCGTAAGCTCCTCTCTCCTATATGCGGGTTATTTGTGTATTGTTCCAGTTGTTGTTATTAACAGTAATAATAATAATATAAAAATTAAACAAAAATAACATCATTTATCAGCTTGAGGAAAGGCAACTTAAGGCAGCTAGCTATAACAGGAGCAATTGTTATTATAATAGTAATAAAAATTATAACGATAATAATAATAATAATGATAGATAACCCCACTATTACCATCATTTTTCGAAAGTCTTTTGGCAAAACCTAAAAAAATTTAGTCACCTTTCTACTTATATTCTTGAGCGATGGGTCAGATCTCATCTACTCCGGGATAATTAACGGCAAAAAGAATATAATTTTTTTTTTTCACTGTAAACTCTTAGGAAAACTGTAAAAAAACATACCAAATCTTGACTATTTCTTGTCAGTTATCGGCAAAAAGGCATGATTAACGCCGTTTTCTCGCAATACGTTTATCAGTAAGCACAATTTTACGAATACCACCACTTTTAACTAAAATGACTGTTTTAGGTAAATTGGCAAGAAGAAGGAGCACTGCAACAGGCCTACTGACCCATGCGGAGCTGGTCCATATCCCCCCCCCGGATTAGCCTAGTGACCCACCCACCCCAGATAAGCCCAATGACCCACCCAGTCTGGTCACCACCACTCAAGGAGCACGGCACCAGACCCAGCAGCACAAGCTAGTCAGGTCCAACTCACACCCACCCACAAACACTCATGTATTTTTCTAACCTATTTCTAAAACTACACAACGTTTTAGCCTGAATAACTGTACTTGGGATTTTGTTCCATTCATCCACGACTCTATTACCAAACCAGTGCTTTCCTTTAACCTTCCTGGATCAAAATTTTTCCAACTTGAAACCATTGCTGCGAGTCCTGTCTTGGCTGGAAATTTTCAGCACGCTATTTACATCCCCTTCATTTATTCCTATTTTTCCATTTATACACCTCGATCATATCCCACCTAATTCTACGCCTTTCGAGAGAGTGCAGATTCAGGGCCCTCAGTCTATCCTCATAGGGAATATTTCTGATACATGGGATCATCTTTGTCATCCTCCTCTGTACGTTTTCCAGAGCATTTTATCCATTCTTTAATACGGTGACCAGAACTGAGCAGCGTAGTCTAAATGAGGCCTAACCAAGGATATATAGAGTTGAAGAACAACCTGAGGACTTCTATTATTTATACTTCTAGATATGAAGCCAAGAATTATGTTAGCTTCATTGCGAACACTAATGCACTTGTCTTGGTTTTAGATTACTGCTAACCAGAACTCCTAAATCCTTTTCGAAGTCAGTAGTATTAAGATCTACATTATTTAGTTTATATGTGGCATGGTTATTTACCTGTCCAACATTTAGAACATTGCATTGTCAATATTAAACTGCATCTGCCACTTCTCCGACCATTGCATCAGTCTATTCAAATCATCCTGGAGTGTTCTAGTGTCCTCAATTTCTCCTCCTATTCCGTGTGCCTTAAGTTTCCTTTAATAGCCTCTGGTGTGGAACTCTATCGAAAGCCTTACTGAAGTCCATATACACAATATCATATTCATAACCATGATCTACCTCCTCAAACACCTTAGTGAATAAAGTTAGTAAATTCGTAAGACAGGAACGCCCCTTTGTAAAACCATGTTGAGATTCATAAATCTATCTGTGCCTATCAAGTGGAAGTAGTAGTATAAATGGAGGTAACTCGAGGTTGCTATGTGATGGTAGGGTTTATTGTTTTGAGCAGAATTCTGGCATTACCTCCGAAACGAAGAAGCTGCCTTCATTTTGTCACTAATTCTACAATTATAACTAAAATGACTGTAATTCTAATTACCATAGGACAAATTTACCCAAAATATTGCTTTGCTTTGCCCCTTCTCAACATTTTCTTCTCTATACATTTGTCCGGTAAAACGAATACGATAATAATTTGGCACGTTAAGCAAAAATATTAATTACCGGGACCTTCTAGGAAACAAAATACCCATTGTGTCCAACCTCTTATCTAACAACCTTTCGCTCTCTTACAGCCTTTCCCCTCGATTTTATAATTACGACGTAAAATAAAAAAGAAACATACTACTGTTACTACTACTACTAATAATAATAATCATAATAATAATAGCAGCAGCAGCAGCAGCAGCAGCAGCAGCAGCAGCAGCAGCAGCAGCAGCAGCAGCAGCAGCAGCAGCAGCAGCAGCAGAAAAGGCAACAATTATTAGGTATTCCCGAAGAGGGACTTGTCAGCGACAATGGAGGAAAATGAATTTCAGTTAGGTAGGGGCAGATCCGAACATTTTGTGTGTAAAAACAGTGTTTAATTTGATTCCCGATTAAACATCGCATTAAAAAATTTTAAATCTGTTTTTTTTTTAACTTCTTTGACATTTAATGGTTGATGTACTTAATGGCCAAATTTCGTTTTGATAAAAATTCCAACAATTTCGAATTTTCAGAAAAAAAAAACATAATTATTAGAAGTCATTAAAAAAAGGTAATGAATTTCAAATTTAATACAACACCAAAAAGAAAATCCAGAAATATTGTTGTTGGTTGAAGATTCACACACACACAAACACACACACACACACACACACACACACACACACACACACACACACACACACACACACACACACTCAATATATATATATATATATATATATATATATATATATATATATATATCTTTCAACACACCGGCCGTATCCCACCGAGGCAGGGTGGCCCAAAAGGAAAAACGAAAGTTTCTCCTTTTACATTTTGTAATATACACAGGAGAAGGGGTTACTAGCCCCTTGCTCCCGGCATTTTAGTTGCCTCTTACAACACGCGTGGCTTACGGAGGAAGAATTCTGTTCCACTTCCCCATGGAGATAAGAGGAAATAAACAAGAACAAGAACTAGAAGACAATAAACGTAACTCAGGGAAAACTCAAGGTAATCAACGGAGTTGTTTGAATATTTTCTTCTTCTACCACCCCCTATATTTTATATTCTATGGGAAAATTTATTAATAGACAGAAAACATTTACATAAAACACAAACATGAATACAATGGTATAATATATCAGAGATTATGAATCTCTTCCAGCTCCTCCGAAGCCGGACGAGAGCCAAATATGCAGCAAGCATTTACCCTCTGGATGGCCACGCTTAGGCTCTGGTACATGAAAGTGGCTGCCCTTGGGTCCCTGGTGGTGTCGATGAGTCTGGAACCCAATTCTTTAACGAAACGTGTGGCATTTTTTCCCCATGATCCTAAGGTCTCTGATCCCACTGGGACAAATTGATACTGTTGGCTTATGTCCCGGTACTTGCTGATCTGTTACTCCTCCCTGTGACCAGCAGCTCCTCCCTCTCGCCCGACACTGTGATGGATGTAGATGTTAGCCAGTGTGGACACACAGGTATAGTCCCATGCTAAGAGCTTGCCATTCTTCCAAGGATAGATGGTGATTCCATCAGGGCAGTTTGCTGGGTTGTGGGTATTGTTGGCTGCTAGTGCTCGGGGCTCCCTCTCAGCTGGGCATCCAGCTGTAGCAAGGGTTCTCTTTATGATGTCATTGACCTCATTGTGTCTTGCATGCCAGCCCTTGGTTTTGGAACAGCTAAGACCATGTAGACCATATTGCTCGGCTTGCGCTTCGCCGCAAATACACGTGTATTCCGTGTGAATTGGGACAGCAAGGCGCAGAGCCACTGCAACACGGAGGGTCTTAGTGTCAATGCGCGTTCCCATTGCCGAAATGGGAACTGTTTGGAGGAAGTCCCCAGAGTGAAGTGCACTTACAGCTTGGAGACGGGCAGTCTTCCTGTCTGATGTTACCGCCCTTAGCATGTTGGCAAGTACCTTTTCAGCGATGGGGGCCATCCCAACTTGACTGTGAGCCAGTGCTGCACTAGGTTCTGGTGCTGGAGCAGCAAGATTCTCCCATTCAGTGATGGCACTGGCACTGCTAGGGTCCTGTATTCCTGCTGAGTCACTGAGGTTGTCTGGAAGAATTTGTTTTATCAATTTATTTGAAGCTTTGGAAGAGGATAGGAAAGCTGGTAGGGCAATCTGGGAGGATCTGCGTACACCCAGCCCCCCAAGCCTGACCGGAAGTGAGGCTTGCAACCACTGTCCATCTTCCAGGAAAAGATTCAATACACTCTCTAGCATGGTCTTAAGGAGAGAGTCATATTCCTTGAGTTTCGGACTGCTGAAGGCTGGGGAGCATCTCTGGAAGCAGGTATGTTTTATGATTGACAGGCTCCTGGTGAGTAGGTAGAAGGCATCATGTGTATCGAGATTATATATATATATATATATTTATTTTTTTTTTTTTTTATTATCACACCGGCCGATTCCCACCAAGGCAGGGTGGCCCGAAAAAGAAAAACTTTCACCATCATTCACTCCATCACTGTCTTGCCAGAAGGGTGCTTTACACTACAGTTTTTAAACTGCAACATTAACACCCCTCCTTCAGAGTGCAGGCACTGTACTTCCCATCTCCAGGACTCAAGTCCGGCCTGCCGGTTTCCCTGAATCCCTTCATAAATGTTACTTTGCTCACACTCCAACAGCACGTCAAGTATTAAAAACCATTTGTCTCCATTCACTCCTATCAAACACGCTCACGCATGCCTGCTGGAAGTCCAAGCCCCTCGCACACAAAACCTCCTTTACCCCCTCCCTCCAACCCTTCCTAGGCCGACCCCTACCCCGCCCTCCTTCCACTACAGACTGATACACTCTTGAAGTCATTCTGTTTCACTCCATTCTCTCTACATGTCCGAACCACCTCAACAACCCTTCCTCAGCCCTCTGGACAACAGTTTTGGTAATCCCGCACCTCCTCCTAACTTCCAAACTACGAATTCTCTGCATTATATTCACACCACACATTGCCCTCAGACATGACATCTCCACTGCCTCCAGCCTTCTCCTCGCTGCAACATTCATCACCCACGCTTCACACCCATATAAGAGCGTTGGTAAAACTATACTCTCATACATTCCCCTCTTTGCCTCCAAGGACAAAGTTCTTTGTTTCCACAGACTCCTAAGTGCACCACTCACTCTTTTTCCCTCATCAATTCTATGATTCACCTCATCTTTCATAGACCCATCCGCTGACACGTCCACTCCCAAATATCTGAATACGTTCACCTCCTCCATACTCGCTCCCTCCAATCTGATATTCAATCTTTCATCACCTAATCTTTTTGTTATCCTCATAACCTTACTCTTTCCTGTATTCACCTTTAATTTTCTTCTTTTGCACACCCTACCAAATTCATCCACCAATCTCTGCAACTTCTCTTCAGAATCTCCCAAGAGCACAGTGTCATCAGCAAAGAGCAGCTGTGACAACTCCCACTTTGTGTGTGATTCTTTATCTTTTAACTCCACGCCTCTTGCCAAAACCCTCGCATTTACTTCTCTTACAACCCCATCTATAAATATATTAAACAACCACGGTGACATCACACATCCTTGTCTAAGGCCTACTTTTACTGGGAAAAAATTTCCCTCTTTCCTACATACTCTAACTTGAGCCTCACTATCCTCGTAAAAACTCTTCACTGCTTTCAGTAACCTACCTCCTACACCATACACTTGCAACATCTGCCACATTGCCCCCCTATCCACCCTGTCATACGCCTTTTCCAAATCCATAAATGCCACAAAGACCTCTTTAGCCTTATCTAAATACTGTTCACTTATATGTTTCACTGTAAACACCTGGTCCACACACCCCCTACCTTTCCTAAAGCCTCCTTGTTCATCTGCTATCCTATTCTCCGTCTTACTCTTAATTCTTTCAATTATAACTCTACCATACACTTTACCAGGTACACTCAACAGACTTATCCCCCTATAATTTTTGCACTCTCTTTTATCCCCTTTGCCTTTATACAAAGGAACTATGCATGCTCTCTGCCAATCCCTAGGTACCTTACCCTCTTCCATACATTTATTAAATAATTGCACCAACCACTCCAAAACTATATCCCCACCTGCTTTTAACATTTCTATCTTTATCCCATCAATCCCGGCTGCCTTACCCCCTTTCATTTTACCTACTGCCTCACGAACTTCCCCCACACTCACAACTGGCTCTTCCTCACTCCTACAAGATGTTATTCCTCCTTGCCCTATACACGAAATCACAGCTTCCCTATCTTCATCAACATTTAACAATTCCTCAAAATATTCCTTCCATCTTCCCAATACCTCTAACTCTCCATTTAATAACTCTCCTCTCCTATTTTTAACTGACAAATCCATTTGTTCTCTAGGCTTTCTTAACTTGTTAATCTCACTCCAAAACTTTTTCTTATTTTCAACAAAATTTGTTGATAACATCTCACCCACTCTCTCATTTGCTCTCTTTTTACATTGCTTCACCACTCTCTTAACCTCTCTCTTTTTCTCCATATACTCTTCCCTCCCTGCATCACTTCTACTTTGTAAAAACTTCTCATATGCTAACTTTTTCTCCCTTACTACTCTCTTTACATCATCATTCCACCAATCGCTCCTCTTCCCTCCTGCACCCACTTATATATATTATATATATATATATATATTATATATATATATAATATATATATAATATATAGGGAGGTACCACCTCTAGAACTGTCCTACGGACCCTTATCCTCAGAGAAAAGAATAAACTTGCTTCAGGGAAAACTCAAGGTTCTCCCTGAAGCTGTTTGAAAATTTTCTCCTACCACCCCCTATATTTAATTAATATATATTTTATTTAAAGACAAAATACATTGACAAAATATTCACAAAGATACAATAGAAAGTAAAACAACATAGGTAACTCAGAGCTACATCTCGAATACTTCGTCCAGCTCCCCGGCAGTGGGCCGCGTGCCCAGAATGCTGCAGGCATTTCCTCTCTGGATCGCAACACTGAGTCTCTGAAAGAGGAAGCTGGTCGCCCTGTGGTCCTTGGTTTCTATGATGAGCTTTTCACCCAGCTCTTTGAGGAACTTTAGAGCACACTTGCCCCATGCTCCAAGGGTCTCCGACCCTATTGGGATGAAGTTATAGCAAGGGGGAAGGTCTTCATATTTGCGGATCTTCTGGGACTCCCTATGGCTGGCAGCTCCACCCCCTTCCACTACGGAGTATGGCAAGTAGATGTCTGCCAATGTGGCGGCACATGTGTAGTCCCAGGCAATCTGCTTTCCATCCTTCCAAGGTAGCATAGTGGCTCCATCAACACGCTTTTGAGTTCCGTCAGACCTCTGCACTTCGGGTTCCCGTTGAGCTGGGCAACGGGCTGTGGCGAGGCTTCTCTTTATGATGTCATTGACCTCCTCATGTCTGGCATACTTCCCTTCTGCTGTGTGACACACAAGACCATGAAGTCCGAATTGATCAGCTGTCGCCCTGCCGCAAATACACCTATGTTCGGTGAGGATGGGGGCGGCTAGACGAAGAGCAACACCAATATATATATATATATACATCCAAATATTCTTCCTTGAAGCCTTTTTATCCACTTCTCCGAGGCTATGGGTCCCACAATTTACACCAGAGGTGGACCTCATCCTATATATATATATATATATATATATATATTATATATATATATATATATAGATATATATATATATATATATATATATATATATATATATATATATATATATATATATATATATATATATATATATGCGCTCCCCCCGCCCTTACTCCTTGAATTTTCGATTTTTTTCGAATTTATTTTTTTACTTTACCCCTATTAGGTATGGTAAGACCTTCCCTTGTTCTCGCCTAATATTCAGTTTTAACCACTTTTCCAAAATTTTACAATGTTGACAGATTTCGAGAATGCTACCAAATTTCCATTTATTTTTCGAATTTTTCAAAATTTTTTGATTCTCTACTTTCTCAAATCAAGACCCCAGTCGAATGAACATAAGTTTCCCATTTTTCCTCAAAATTTCGATTTCTTTTCTATTTTCCTGTGCTCCCCATCTCCTTGGATCAAATTTTAACCTCTCCTCCTGAACCCCCACCACTTTTTTCCTCAAAATTTTGATTTTTTAATTTTTTTTCAGTAATACAAAGAAAAATATTTGAGTTATCCTCAACATAGCCCCACTCCATAAAGGTGGCAGTAAAGCAATTGCTAAAAATTGCAGACCGATACCCTAACGCCCCATATCATAAAAATCTTTGAAAGAGTTCAAAGAAGCAATATCTCCACCCACCTAGATAACCATCACTTGCACAACCCAGGGCAACACAGGTTTAGAACAGGTCGCTCCTGTTTGTCTCAACAACTGGACCACTATGACAAGTTCCTGTCTGCACTAGAGGATAAACAAAAAGCAGATGTAGCATACACAGACTTTCCAAAAGTCTTCGACAAGTGTGACCAAGGTGTAATAGCACACAAAATCGTGATAACGAAAAAACGGTAAAAATTGGTAGATTAATCTATTACTTCCTAACAAACAGAACACAAATAGCAATGGTAAACAGAGTAAAATCTGATGTGACTACAGTGAAAAGCTTTCCTCCACAAGGCACAATACTCGTTCCTATCTTGTTCCTCATCCTCATATTTGACATAGAGATGTAAGCCACAGCACCATGTCTTCCTTTGTGGAGGACACCCGAATTTGCATGACAGTGTCATCCATCGACACCGCAAGACTCCAAGCGGACATCAACCAAATCTTTATATGGGCTGCAGAAAACAGTATGTAGTTCAGTGAAGAGAAATTTCAATTACTCCGATATGGAAAATTTGAGGAAATTGAAACTGTATGAGAGTATAAAACAAATTCCAACCACACAATAGAGCGGAAAACTAATGTGAAGTACCTGGGAGTGATAATGGCAATGGACCTCACCTTCAAAGATCACAACAACGTATCTACCACATCAGCTGGGAAAATGATAGGATGGATAATGAGAACCTTCAAAACTTCGCATGTTCTCTCTAGGCTGGAGTACTGCTAGACACTAACGGTCCCTTTCAAAGCAGGCGACATTGCTGATCTGGAGAATATACAGAGAATCATCACGGCATACACAGGTATGTTAAAACACCTAGGAACAGCTGAAGTCCCTTGATTAGTATTCCCTGGAATGCAGGTGAGAACGATGCATGATAATATACACTTGGAAAATCCTAGAGGGATTAGTACCAAATTTGCACACGAAAATCACTCCCTACGAAGGCAAAAGCATAAGCAAGCGATGCAACATCCTCCCAGTGAAAATCAAGGGACCCACAAGTACACTAAGAGACACAGTAAGTATCAGGGGCCCAAGACTGTTCCATTGCCTCCCAGCATACATAAGGCAGATTACCAATAAACTCCTGGCTGTCTTCAAAAAGGAACTGGACAGGAACCTAAAGTCAGTACCTGGCCAGCCGGGCTGTGGCTCGTACGTCGGTTTTATCTGCGGCCAAGAGTAACAGTCGGGTTGATCAGGACCTGATCCACTACGAGGCCTGGTCACAGACCGAGCCGCGAGGGCGGTGATCCCCGAAACCCCTCCAGGTATACTCCAGGTATGCACCTCCCCCCACGCTCACACCTGGCCCTTCCTCACTTCTACTTGATGTTATGCTTCCCTACCCAATGCACGAAATCACAGCCTCCCTTTCTTCATTGACATTTAACAGTTCCTCAAAATATTCCTTCCATCTTCTCAATACCTCTAACTCTCCTCTCAACGTTCACTAGACTTTCACAACTTATTAGTTTCACTTCAAAACTTTTTTCTTATTCTCAACAAAATTTGTTGATTACATCTCACTTATTCTCTTATTTGCCTTCCTTTTACATACTTTCACCACTCTTAACCTCTCTTTTACTCTCTCCTTATACTCCTCCCTCGTATCAATTCTGCTTCGTAAAACCCTCTCATATGGTAACTTTTTCTCTCTTCTCTTTACCACATTCCATCAAGCGCTCTTCTTCCCTCCCGCACTCACTTTCCTGTAAACACAAACTTCTTAAATTTACCCCATACCTCTTCAGCCTCATTGCCTATACTCTCACTAGCACATCTTTCTTCCAATAGCTATCTATATCTTACTAGAAGTGCTTCCTCCTTTTGTTTATAAACCTTCACCTCTCTCTTACTTGCTAATTCCATTCTCCTTGTATGACTACCTTTTACTCTCATTGTAGCTACAACTAAAAAATAATCGGCTATATCTGTGGCCCCTCTATAAACATCCACTTCTTGAAGTCTAACCATCAGTCTTTTATCTACCAATACATAGTCCAGCAAACTACTGCCATTACGCCCTATATCATATCTAGTGTACTTATTTATCTTGTTTTTTTCTTTTCTTAAAATATGTTAAACCTAATACCAAACCTCTTTCTTTACAAAGTTCAATCTAAGGCCCCTCCCCCATTATCATTTACACCTGGCACCCCTAATTTACGTACCGCACCCTGTTAAAAGTTTCTCCCACTTTAGCATTTAGGTCCCCTACCACAGTTACTCTCTCACGTGGTTCAAAAGTTCCTAAACACTCGCTTAACATCTCCCAAAATCACACTCGCTTCGACTCCTCTCTTCTCCATGTGCATAAACACTTATTATATCCCACTTTTCTCATCTGACTCTTATTTTCATCCACATAATCCTTGAATTTATACATTTATATTCCCTTCTTTTCCTTCAACATTATTGCTACCACTTCCTTAGCTCTAACTCTCTCAGATACTCTTGACCTAATCCCATTTATTTCTCCCCACTAAAAGTCCCCTAACCCCCTTCAGCTTTGTGTCACTTAGAGCTAGGACACCCAACTTCTTTTCCTTTATAACACTGGCAATCATCATCTTATCATATGTACTACATCCACGCATATTCAAGCAACATAGCTTTATACAGTTTTTCTTCGTATTTTTAGTAATTTATACAAGGGAATGAGTTACTAGTTCATTGCTCCAGGCATTTTGATCTCCTCTTATCACACGCATGGCATTCGGATGAAAGGTTCTTTTCCACATCCCCATGATGATGAAATGAAATAAAAAGAACAAGAACTATTTAGAAAAATTAGGTGAAAATTCGGATTAATGTGTATACATATACGTGTACATGAATAAGTAGTGTGCCTAAGTGTAAGTAGAAGTAACAAGACGTATCTGTTTTCTTGCGTTTATGAGACAGAAAGAAACACCAGCATTCCTACCATTGCGTAAAACAATTACAAGTTTCCGTTTCACACGCATTTGGCAGGATTGTAGTACTTCCCTGGGTGGTTGCTGTCTACCAACCTACTAGCTATAATTGTATACTTTATTACAAGTTTGATTTTGAGAGGGAAGCATTACGCTCAACAGCAGGGAATGGCTGTAGAAAATCCATTATCCCCTATTAAGTAATCTGTATAAATCCTACAAAAAAATCGTGATGACATGAATAAAACCTAAATTGTGGGAAATTCAAGAGTAATAACTTTTCAAGAATCGTTCATTACTTTCTGAACCCAGGCTATGCCAGGAGGGGCATCTGCCATTAAAGTTAACCGAAAAGTAATTACCACCCTCCACTTGGCCTATTTCTCGCAATGAAGAAGAGGGGTCCTGGAATATGGGGACACCTTTCTTGGTCTCGCAGCAACCAAAATACACATAGTTGTTACTGTTGTTTTTAGTATTAGTATTAGTATTAGTGTTGTGGTAGTGGTGACTGGAAGACTGGAAGTGGTGGAGGATAGGTAGTGAGTTAATGGCAGTAACAAGAAGTTAGTGGCGGAGAAAAGCTAGAGAGTTAGTAGTGGAGGCAAAATACGTATTAGTGATAGGGATGTGAATTTGTGGTAGTGACAAGGAAGTTAGTAGTTGTTACAAGGGAGTTAATGATGGAGGAAGGCTGGAAAGTTACTGGTGGAAGAATGCTTCCGAGTTAGTGGTGGAGGCAAGGGAGTCAGTGGTGAAGGAGGTTTGATGCGATAGTGGTAGAGGTAACGTTTGTAATGGAAGAAAGCTGGAGAGTTTATGGTAGTTGGTATTGGAGACAACCTAGAAAGAGAGTGCTAGAAGTAAGAAAGTTAGGGATGGAAACAAGGAAGCTAGTGCCGGAAACGAGGAAGTTGGTGCTGGAAGCAAGGAAGTTAGTTCTAGAAGCATGGACGTTAGTACCAGAAGCAACGAAGTTAGTGCTGGAAGCAAGGAAGTTGGTGCTGAAAGGCAGTTAGTGCTGGAAACAAGGCAGTTAGTACTGGGAGCAAAGAGGTTAATGCTGAAAGCAAGGAAGTTAGTGCTGGAAGCAAGGAAGTTCTTGCTGGAAGGAAGGATATTAGTGCTGGAAGCAAGGAAGGTAGTGGGGTAGGATGTATAGAAACAAAGAAGTTAGTGGTGAAGGAAGGCTGAAGAGTTAGAAGTAGAAGCAAGAAAAGTTATTGGTTAATGAAAACTACAGAGATAGTGGTGGATACAAACAAGTTAATTGCATAGGAGGGTTTTTAGAGCTAGTACTGAAGGAGGTTGGTGAGTTAGTGATGGAGACAAGAAAGTTAGTAGTAGAAGAATTTTGGTGAATTAGTGGTGGAGATGAGAAAGTTAGCAGTGGAGGAAGGTAAGAGAAGTGGCACCTATCGGCCGGCTGGCACAAGTTAAGGGTAACCTAATTGGTGCCAGGAGTGAACCAACTTTGTTAATTGACAATTGATTTATGTGCTGCACTTGCCATCACCGGAGGTGAAGTCAGTAACCTGAGAAAGAAGACGAGCACACCAGCTATTGTTGACGTTATGGTGGCGCTCTGGTGGTAATGTGATGGTGCGCAGGACTGCGGTGGTGTTGCACAGGTAATGTACGTTCGCCTTGGAGAGCTGTGGTGGTGCACCGGAACAATAGTGCTGTTCAAACCCTAGTGGTATTCGGGAGCTGTGTTGGTATTGCGTAAACGCTCAGGAGTTACGATAGTGCTATAATGGAGGTGTTTGGTGATGCTTTGCTGCAGTTTAAAAGCTAAGGTGGTGATGTCGGATGCAATAGTGATTATATGGTGCTCAGGAGCTTTGATGGTGTTGTATAAGTACTTGGGAGATATGATGGTGCAACGTCTTGCACAAAAGCGCGAAACCAGTCTGAATGCTCTAATAATCTCCTTTGGATACTGCATTCCCAAACTGTATGTCAATTACAAACCTTGCTGCTTTAGAAGCCCTAATTTAATGTCATTAAGTGCCTTAAAAAAGGATACCTAATATTTTTTTTCTTTCTCGAAGGTATTCGTTTAGAAACCGAGAACACTTGACCCAGTCACCTTCAAATTTTCAACGCTGTACTTAGAGAAAAGTTTATGCAATTCTTGGCTTGCGCAAGTGTTCCTGGTCATTTATATATAGACACCTGGTATAAGATGAGGTAGACGACGTGGAGAGGTAGTTTAAAAGGCAATCAATTCATAAGCCTTGGTGCAAGATAATCAGTTTCTTAACCAAGAGCAGAAGCATGCGGCAAGAAGCTTGTATAGCAATGTAAAATATACCAATAAGTATGTGAATAAGATGTAATATGCGGTTTATGGTACTTATTGAGAAGACGTTTCGTCTACCAGGGACTTTATCAGTCCATTTAAAAAAATATTAACGTGTATATCTGTGAATCGCTGTTGATTCTAACCTTTGAACTCCGACAAAAATGAAGACTGTCTCGACCTAGCTGTGGCTCCAAGATACTTATATATTGGAAAGTGAAGTGCAGCAGCTCGGAGGTGAGGTCACAGGTGAGCTTGTCTCACTAGAGAAAGTAAGTCATACTAAATACTTGTTAGCAGTGGAGTTACTGTACCTTGTACCAAGATAAGAGCGTTGCAGTGTCAGAAAGGAATTAGATTATAAATGCTACACAATGCCGACAAGTTAATGAATAAGAATATGTACAACACCAGTAATCTTTACTGACGAAAAGTTTTGCGTCCACTATAATTTTCATCTGCATTCAACTGATTTGGGACCATTGACTTCTGAGCAATAACTGGAGAACACTCCATCCGATCAGCTTAACACTTTCATTGATGATGAGATTTCCTCAAAGAAAGGTCTTTATTGATTTTAGGCTGTGTTTGTATTAAATTGCCAACACACAAATAACCCGCACATAAAAGAGAGAAGCTTACGACGACGTTTCGGTCCGACTTGGACCATTGACAAAGTTATTTGTGTATCGTTCCAGTCACGGTATTGTGCCTTTTTTGTTATTTATTAAATTGCCAATTTTGTTAAAAAAAAAATATGCAGTAATTTGAGAAGGCTATTTCTAATCAACTTCAAAACTTAAATGCTGGTGTAACTTAGCTAGATCCTTTTTTTTTTAATTTATCATGAGCAGTATATCCTTCATAAGAGCTTCCTCGACGCCCTTGATCCAAAGTGTTGGGACTTTCTTCCAAGACTTTGAATCGAATCTGAATGCCTCCCAGTTTTTCAAAACGTCATATGACCCTTACGGGTTTTACGCACTCTCTCACATAAAATAACTTAATAATAAATGAAGGGAACAGTGTAAGTCCTAATTTGCCAATTTTATTTAAGAAAATGTGAAAGTTGAATGAGAGTTGTGACGAATGGATCCTCAAAATTTCAGAGCCCATCATAATTGATAAGAAAAATATTAATGGAATAACATATAAGATGTAAATGAAAGTAATGTGGAGACATTAAATATAACACTAGGTTTATGCAATTTACTTAATAACCATATGAACATAATTCCTAACTAAATAAATAAATAATAGGAAATAACACATAAATTACCGAAGTGAATCGAAGTTAAGATCGGCAATTACACAAGAGCAGCATATGAGACTTCTCCCGTCACATTAAAGACAAGTTCTCATCCACAGTGATCAAAGATTACATAAATAACTCTTTCGTAGATGTAGCCGGAGGTTACCACCAAAGACACCATGAACAGTCATCAGGCAAGAGCCCTCATAGGTGCACCTCCATCAACACGGTCTAGAGTGATGATTAATGAGACACATTAATTTAATTTGTAGATGTTTCACTATCCACCGACTTTATCAATACAATACATGGACATAGTCTGAAGAATGTACAGATATATACAGAAGACAGTGGAAGACGAGGTAATCAGTCCTTGATCCTCGGAGCAGGTGATGGGCACCGTACACATGCAGTTAAACCTTGATATGAAGTGGTGAAATAAGCTGGCAGTATTCTCGGAGCTGATGCGCGAGTGCAGAAAAAGCAAACATAATGATTCAGATCTACACCTACGTAGTAGACTTACCCCAAATGATGAAGACGAAGGTAGGGTAAAATAAACCCATGAATTTTGGACAGTCTGCAGTCTACGTGATACATCGTAGTACTTCTGGCTTACTTACTTACTATCAAAGCACGATATATAGAAGAGATGCACAAACAGCGGCTACAAATATTACAAGTGGCTCATTTGCTCGATAAGTTGGAAGTTTTATAAAAACCGGTGAAAGAAATAAACTGTCTAATGTTACGTTAAAACTATAATTCTATAAATCAAGACAGGTACCAGTTGAAAAAAAGAGACAATAGTAGTATAGAGAGAGAATGTTTAGTATGGTACGGTGCCCCGTGGCCTGGCGGCTAAAGCTCTCTCTTCATACTTCGAGGATCTGGGTTCGATTCCCAGCGAGAGTACAAACATTGGACGTGTCTTTTTCTACACCGGTTGTCCGTGTTCACCCATCAGTAAAATAGGTACCTGAGTGTTAGTCAACTGGTGTGAGTCGCATCCTGGGACACTGACCTAATTTGCCCAAAATGCTCTGCATAACAATAGGATTTCTGTATAGTAGTATGTCATTGATGTCAGCTAGGCCTGTATACCTTGTACATGTACTTGTAGTAAATATATATTATTATTATTATTATTATTATTATTATTATTATTATTATTATTATTATTATTATTATTATTAGAGATGGGTAGCTAAGTGACTTCCAGACAACTTACACCTTCCACACAGAGTAGTGTGGCAAGAGGTAAGTGGGCAGCGCTGGACTGTGCATTCCTCTGCAACTATCTCTTCATACATCCAGACGGCTCACACCCCAGCCATACATTCACTCACACAGAAATATGCATAACTGTTTTCCCCTCACATTGAATCATTGTTTTTTATGCGATAATTTTCGAATGCTTCAGCCATTCAGCTTCAAGTATTAATTTTTTTGTAATTATTCATACTCACCAAAGTCTGTTTCAGATATATATTGTAAGCCATTGATTGACCATCTCGAACACACTGAGAAATACCAAGACGCCTTATTATTATTATTATTATTATTATTATTATTATTATTATTGTTATTATTATTATTATTACTACTATTATTATTGTGGGCATTAAACTATGATTAATGTACATTGATTATACCCTGTCCTACAGGGACTCTCATATAGCTGGCCAACACTGGACTATAATCTTCTATAGCCATGATCTGGACATATCATCCATTTCACCGATGAACTTAAAATTAATTAATGTGGAGTATAGCTCGTCTGATGTATTAATAAGACCAAGGTGCTCCAGCGAGTCTGAACTATATTCGAAGGACCCTTTAAATTTAATTGCACTAACATTCACTGGTGCTCAGTTCATCTTAGATCATTTGATGAACAGTCACTAATACCATAATTATTACAATGATATATAGTACATAGGTTAAATTATAGATATGCTGTAAACGGCTAGGATACTTCTGTTATGAGCGATGTTCTGCCTAGGAAATAACCCCAAGGTTTTCCCATTATACCTATTCCTAGTAAGTCCTTACAAGTTCTAGATAAAATGGAACTGGATTTACTACTTTCCTGGGAAGGTCAGAAAATTGTAAATATAATGGAGCCCCTTACTACGATATCTGGTAGGCCAACATGAGACCACAAAGCTAAGATCTCCACATTTCTTTGCCGTTCCTCTTGTCATGGCACTTGTCCACGTAATATTTGAATCTTGAGTAATGAGAGAGACACTATTGGAATCCTTAAACCCTTTTAGATGACCTTAAATAGTGTTGCCTCTGTCATGATTTCTGCCTCTTCCGGCAGGAATAATTAATCTTAACAATAAGCCTTGGTTTATTGCTAAGATTAATTACTTTCTGTTGCTCCTAAATCCATTAGCTATTTGTTTCCCTCCGGAAAACTAAAAAAATAAATCAGAATGGACATATTTACTATGAAATTTAAGAGTAGTAGGAAAGTAAAATTAAATGAATTCATGACATATTAGGGAAATGACTGCATCATGCCACCATTCTATGGTAAACATGATAACGGTTTTTGTACTGCATGTGTTTACATTTATCAGTTAGATTAGTGGCATAAATATGGACCTATATAAAAATAATTATGCTACATAAAGCAATAAATGTTTAGCTTACTGAGTAAGTTAAAAGCTGTTATTAATGAATAATAAGAATTTTTTTAAATATTTGTCCTCAATTAATGTCAGTTTAAGAGCTAAATCCTAAAGGGTTATGCAGAGCCCAAGACTTTAAAAGGTGAACCTAGCACATCACGGGGACAACAGAGTGAGCTGATATCAAACTATTTCTGTATGTTCAGTATGTTCGGAAAGAGTCCTCAACACAATCATGTCAGATTTGATGTCAGGAATATATTCAGCAGATTGCAGCAGAGGTAGTGAAAGTGAATGGCTTACCTCCATCTGTACCTGAAAAATCTGCCATCTGCTAGATAACGAGACATTTTGCTAGCCATGGAATTACTCTGAATAGGATTCATACCCGTTCACTAACTCTAGTAGCTGCTAGCAAGAAAATACCCGAACTGAGATCTCAGTTCTATGGTCATATGATGAACGCCAAGTGTCGTCGTGGACGTCACTTTATCGAGATAAATACCAAAACTATGATTAGATCATGACTTGAAAGTTAATTACAGCTGCTGTGAAAAAAATGATCACAAGATAAGTAATTACTCCTCTCGACTACTTTCAGAAACTGGGGATAAGTGAGACGCAAGCGTTGTCAGTGTTTGTGGAATAATGAGGCAGTATGTAGTAGTGATGACGCAGACAAGAACGATGGTGGTGAGATTAAGATAATTAGGGAGGAGATTTCAGGAGATGAAGTCTGCTCTTACTGTCACTGAAGCAGCAGCTGATGATTGTTTTTCTTTTGGATGTGATATTCATACCTTACAAGTTTGTGTATATGATATGAATGACACTAATGAATTTATAAAAAAAACTTGCTACCTAAAGGTTAGAAGTTGATTAACAAAACTGTCACACGAAATGTGAGACTGATAACTAACAATAAATTAAACCACTGCCGAAGTTCAACTGTTAAATTCGATAGGGGTAACCCTATGAAAAGTTGCAAAGTGTGCAGGAATGTAGGTTCTTGTTTTATTCTAACTTGATCTCGCCAGTGAATCTATTTTGTTGTTAATAGAAAATTGGAAAATATTGGAAACCTATTATTGTGTTTATAACTTAACACATGACATCACCCTTTCTCTCCAAACAGCTAAATTGTTCTCGGGTTTGTTTAAAATACAAGGTGCTTCTCTTCAAGTGGTTTGAAAAGTGTTCAACCGCAGTAACAGCCTGGTTTATCAGGCCCTGATTCAGCACGAGGCCTGGTCATGGACAAGGCCGCGGGGCGTTGACCTCAGGAATACCCTCCAGGTATACCCTCCAGGTGTACCCTCCAGGTATACAATGCAGTGTCAGTGAAAAGCTAGATCAAGTTTTACTCAGCAATAATGCACACCTCCGGCAATATACGTATGTTCATCTACGATTTTTTTGCCTTTTAATGGGACCATACAAAAAAATGCCAAACTCAACACGTCGTGGAAGAGGATCACGGTATTGAAACAGTCAGAATATAAGGATGGTGCAGAACAGAAGACATCGTCGATCAGATAATGTCTGCTGCTGCCGTTAGACAACAGATAATGAGTTACTGGGTAATGCCTGTGGCATGCGAAAGAGTGTGTTATGATTTATTCGACATATGTCACACGCTCTTGTAGGCGTACCCTACCGACTAGTGAACCAGCAGTTATGAGTATAGCAGTCGGGGCCTCAGTGTTATGCTGACTGTTGGTTCATCAGCAAATCACGAGAAAAACCGCCAGTTCGGTGAAGTTGTCTTGAACTCGTGTAGCAGAATAAGTAGGCTTCCATTTACTAGGGTCAAAGAATGTTCTCACCGCGTCTCTTACCTGCAAATACCATCTTGCAAGTATTCGCTGTACATAGTGTAATTATCTGTATATTTTTGGTGAAGGAATACACAGATTAAGAATTTATCTCTGCTGTGTTTTCCTTTGTCCTTGCACTGCCTAGTTGAACAGGTGAACAGTTGAACAGGTGAACAGGTGAAACATGTCCACCAGAAATCATGTGTTCGCAATAAGGCCTCTTACGAGGAACAGAAATAAAACAGTCTCTCGAACACTTCAACATCTCGTGTGGACAGAAATGAAGATACATTCAAGTCTACCTACTTGGAGTCTACCTGGAGGGTATTCTGGGTATGACTTAAGAAATCGTAATGACACGATTGCAAACAAACCATACCCCCGGCCGGGATTGAACCCGCGGTCATAGAGTCTCAAAACTCCAGCCCGTCGCGTTAGCCACTAGACCAGCTAGCCACAATAAGATTCATCCAACTAGGTATATTTCTACACCATAGGAAGGTTAGCACAGGCACCTCTGTGACCACAAATGCAAGTTTTTACAGACGAATCTCCAGCTAGCGTGGCCGTGACGAACTCGACGAGACGGGCTGGAGTTTTGAGACTCTATGACCGCGGGTTCAATCCCGGCCGGGGGTATGGTTTGTTTGCAATCGTGTCATTACGATTTCTTAAGTCATGTTGACGGCAGTGAAGGGACTTGAGCTAGAGTTCGTCACGGCCACGCTAGCTGGAGATTCGTCTGTAAAAACTTGCATTTGTGGTCACAGAGGTGCCTGTGCTAACCTTCCTATGGTGTAGAAATATACCTAGTTGGATGAATCTTATTGTGGCTAGCTGGTCTAGTGGCTAACGCGACGGGCTGGAGTTTTGAGACTCTATGACCGCGGGTTCAATCCCGGCCGGGGGTATGGTTTATTCTGGGTATCAACCCACGCGGCCCGGTGCATCAATCAGGCCTGATTAATCAGGCTTCTGCAAAGTCTGTGTATATTTCATCTACATTCTGTTTTTCTTCCTCTGCATCGAGAGCCGTATTGGGATTTCAGTATCTTATTCATTTCTTTGTTGTCATCTGTGTAAATTCTATCTTGTCTGAGCAAGGGCGCGATACTAGATGTGGTATTTACCTTGTTTTTGGCATATGAAAAGAAATATTTCGAATTTCTTTCAATTTCACTAATCGCTTTTAGCTCCTCCTATCTCTCCTGGGTTCTGTATGAGTCCTTTAACTTAAGTTCGATACTTTCCACCTCCTTAGTCAGCGCTTCCTTCCGTGTAACAGTCTAGCATTCGTGAGGAGCTCAGTGATTCTTCGTCGTCTACTGTAGAGGGAACGTCTTTCTCTCTCCAGGTTACTTCGTCTCTTCTTCTTTCTTTGGGGAATATACCTCGAACATACTTCAGCTGCCAGGATGTTGATCTTTTCAAGGCACTGGTTTGGATCCATGTTATTTAAGATATCCCAACATGTTCCATTTAGAACATAGTTCACATCGTCCCAGATGATGTTCTTGTTGTTGAAGTTGTATTTAGCAAACTGTTTCCAATGGTAATTAAAGAATGCAAGTGGGAACTTAGTCAGAGGCTAAGGAGCTTGTTTAACTCATTAATCCAAAGTAATGTTGCACCAGAGATGTGGAAGATGGCAAATATCATTCCTATATTTAAATCAGGGGATAAGTCATTTTCATCAAATTACCGTCAAAGACCCCTGACATCTATTACAGACAAATTATTAGAATCATTTGTACCAGATATTATTAGAAGCCAACGTAATGAACTAATTTGATTAATGAGTCTCAGTATGGATTCACAAGACGTCGTTCGTGGAGTACACCTGGAGAGGGTTTCGGGGGTAAACGTCCCCGCAGCCAGGTCTGAGACCAGGCATCGTGGTGGATCAGGTCTGATCAACCAGGCTGTTATTGCTGGCCGCACGCAAACTGACGTGCGAATTACAGCCTGGCTGGTCAGGTACTGATTTAGGTGCCTGTCCAGTGCCTTCTTGAAGACAGCCAGGGGCCTACTGGTAATCCCACTTATGTATACTGGGAGGCAGTGGAGCAGTCTTAGGCCCCTGATACTTATTGTGTTGTCTCTCAGTGCACTCGTGGCGCCCCTGCTTTTCATTGGGGGAATGTTGCATCTCCTGCCGAGTCTTTTGCTTTCGCAAGGGAGTGATTTTCGTGTACAAGTTTGGTACTAATCCCTCTAGGATTTTTAAAGTATTTGTCTGCCTTGAAGGGGGCAGTTAGTGCACAGCAGTATTCCATCCTAGAGAGATCAAGCGATCTGGAGAGAATGGTCATGGGTTTGGCATCCCTAGTTTTGAAGGTTCTCATTATCCATCCTATCATTTTCCTAGCATATGTGGTGGATACATTGTTGTGGTCTTTGAAGGTGAGATCCTCTGACAATATCACTCCCAGATCCTTCACATTATTTTTTCTCTTAGTTGTATGGTATACTTTATGTACCTTGATAATTTTAATTTCCTCAAGTTTTCCATATCTGATAAATTTTTCTTCATTGAACTTCATATTGTTTTGAGTGGCCCATTTGAAGATTTGGTTAATATCCGCAAAGTCTGTGTATACTACATCTGCATTTTGTTTATCCTCTATTGCATCAAGGACCTTGTCATAGTGGTCCAGTAGCTGGAACAGGCAGGAACGACCTGCTCTAAACCCGCGTTGTGTAAATGATGGGTATCTAGGTGGATGGGGATCTTGCTTCTTAGAACACTTTCAAAGATTTTTATGATATGGAATGTTAGTGCTATCAGTCTGTAATTCTTTGCAATTGCTTTACTGCCACCTTTGTAGAGTGGGGGTATGTCTGTTGCTTTTAGTGAGTGTGGGATGACCCCTGTGTTTATGCACCCTCTCCATAGAATGTTGAAATCTGAAAGCACGAGAAAGGCGAATCTTGCCCAGGCCAAGACTCGTGCATGAATCTGGGCCTGGGACAAAGTGCATGAGCATGTCATTTATTGCCTTTTCAAAGTCTTGTGGTGCTAGAATAATATTTTTGAGATAACCAGGTTTTCGGTCTCGGTCATAAAGAATTTATTTAAATTGTCAACCCTTAGTCTGGGTAACGGCTCGCTGAACACTGAGACTTCAGTATCTCACTAGTTTCTTTGTTGTTATTTGTGTAGGTCCCATCTCGCCTAAGCAAGGGTCCAATACTAGATATTGTTTTTCCCTTAGATTTGGCATAAGACAAGAAGTATTTATTTTTTCTATTTCCTTTGTGGCTTTTACTTCTTCCTGAGATTCTTGTCTCCTGTAAGATTCCTTAAGCTTAAGTTCGATATTTTCTATTTCTCTGATCAGTGCCTCCCTTTGTGTTTTAGATATATTGGCCCCTCTCAGCAGCTCTGTGATTCGTCGCCTTCTTCTGTTTATCTGGAGTTTATCTGGAGAGAGTTCCGGGGGTCAACGCCCCCGCGGCCCGGTCTGTGACCAGGCCTTCTTAGGTCAGTGTCCCAGGATGCGACCCACACCAGTCGACTAGCACCCAGGTACCCATTTTACTGATGGGGAACATAGACAACACGTCCAATGTTTCTACTCTGGCTAGGGAGAGTCTTTCTAATTTACATATTCTCTTTCTTTTTCTTAATGGAATGTGCCGTGAGCAGACTTCAAGTGCCACAGAGTTCATTTTTTCTAGGCAAAGGTTCGGATCCATGCTGTTTAGGTTTTCTTCCAACCTCGTTTCATTTAGGACATAGATGACTTGTTCCCATTGTATGTGTTTCCTATTGAAGTTGAATTTTGTGAAGACACCCTTATGATTGATCACATTTTGCTGGCCAGGAGCCCTGTGCATACATATCTGTACCTCTATTATGTTGTTGTCTGTGTGTATTGTCTTTGATACGGTTATATTACGTATCAGATCGTCGTTGTTAGTGAAGATAAGGTCCAGCATATTTACAAATTTACTAAAAAATTTTAATAAAGCATTTGAGGCAGTGGACAAAGATAAAAAAAATTGATGTTGAGTTGTATTTCAGTAAGCCTTCTATAGAGTATTTAAAAGAATATTACGAAAAGTGGAAGCTCCTGGTATAAGAGGTAAAATTCTAACGAGGCATGGCTGACCAATAGGAAACAAAGACTTTGCATTAATTGGGTTAAATCTTAGTTGGGACTAGACACTAGTGGATTCAAAAGGATCAGTTTTGGGCCCATTGTTGTTAATTTATATTCATGACCTTGACAATGGAATAATGAGAGACACGAGAAAATTCACTGGGGACACAAAAATAGGCCAAGCAATAAATTCCGAGGACAATGAATTCAGTAGGACTTGTGCAAATTCAAGTCACGGTTTGAAAAGTTGCAAATGCAGTTTAATGCTGACATGTGTGAAATTCCAGTTCTTGGGAACGAAAATAGTCCTAGAAATTCTACCCAAGCAAATTCTATGTCTAATCCATCAATTTTTATATCTGCTTATGCAACAATTTATGTTAAACTGGAAAATTATCGCTACCCAATCCCCCCTTCCCGTTATTTCTCACAATGTGGAACAAACTAAACCTTTGAATAAGACATTCCGCAATAATGTATCGACTCTTCACATTATATCATGTTTCAGTTATTGCGATAACATCATTGTTTTCTGCGCACACTGCCACACATATTTCATTAATTTTATTTCTGGCGATTTGACTATTAGTATAAAAAAACATTAAGATGTTTTTTCTTCTTCATCTTTTCCCTGTTCATCTTTGTTTTTCCACAGTTTTTATTTTCATCTTTATCCAATGTTCGTTCATGACTATTACTCCTAAAATTCATATCAAAGCCTAAATGAATATTTCCACAATCCATTTGTTCCCTTCCAAAACCCATAATTATCTATTCCTAGTTTAAAGCCCTAACAACAACTTTGAATGAACTAGCAAGAACACCTATGCCAGTCCTAGATAAATCAACCCCATCTCTTGCATACATGTCCTTTCTGCCGGAGAAATGCTTCCAGTCGTCGTTGACTGGTACTGCATTATCTTTACCGCGTTCCAACCAACAGTTAATAGCAATTGCTCTGGGGAGCCATTCATTTCCATCACCCTTTCTAGGCAAAATGCCACATATAATATGGTGCCCTCCTTCCAAAATATGTTTTTTTTTTCCTATACCTGTTGACTAAATCCTCGCTTTTATGCTTGCTGACATCACTGCCTACAACACTGAGGCAGATGATGAAATTAATCCCATTACCATTCCTGATCTCAAGACAGCTAACAATACCCTGTACAGAATCTTTCAGGCCACATATAACCTCGGTGATGGACGTGATTATCGACATCTTTTCAGTGATGGCTCAGGAGAAATGCATCACGGCTTGTTCAGTTTTCTTGGACTACAAAGCTCTTCACTAGTGGTTGTTGTGGTGTTAGGGTTGATGCATTGGTGGTAGTCGTTTGTTGCATCTTGGGGTCTTCTGGGTGCCATTGTCGGTTGGGAGTTTGAGCAGAAATATCTGGAGCCGGCTGAGCAAGGTCGTGACCTTGTGGTTGATCTTAAATCAGGAGAAACACTGCAGCTGGCTTACTGGCTCATACTTAGCAAGTGCTATCCAAACCACTAACAAAAATGTTCGCTCAACCCATTTTCAGTGCTACTTAAGCAATAAGCTTTGATATAACTATAAATTTGTGTGAAGTTCCACTCAGATCCATCTTCTCACTCATATATTTATGTAACATAAATTTGAAGCTACCCAGTGTTGCAGTTTCAATGACCCTACAAGGCAGACTTTTTCACTCATCTACTACTCTGTTACTTGCTCGTGTTAAGATGTGCCCAGTGTGATCTCCATTCTTAGCTTACTGAGATTGTGGTGATGGCTTCCCTTGACTATAAGCAGCTGTATTTTCAGTTTAAGGCAGAGCTAATGGAAGCTAGAAGAGAGATTCAGTGACTGAAAGGTATGTGCAAAGATTATCTCAGGAAGAACGCCGTCGAGAACAGCCGTGTCAAAGCTCGGACCAACTCCTGGATACTGGTTGAAGTGAATGGAAGGAAGCTGAGGCTAAGGGAGGTCCAGAAGACTGCTATAGAGATCAGATATTTCTTCTCATTGTTGACAGATAAGTGTGAATTGACGGCTCTAGACATTAATTTTTATAGTGGGTCTGAAGAAAATAAATTAAGTAATATCACAGTTATAGGTTGGCCGATTAAAGCAAATTTAATCCCCTGGCCCTGATGAACTTTTTTTCTTTTGTTCTTAAGGAGTAGAAAATGGAACTTTGTGAACCATTAACTAAACTTTTTAATAAATCTCTTCAAGCAGGTGTAGTACCTGATAATTTTAAAGGAGAGGATAAATCATTATAGTCAAATTACTGTCCAGTACGTCTGACTTCACCTATAGGCAGATTACTAGAGTCAATTATAACTGATATTATAATAAGATATCTTAATAAGTATAATTTGATCTATGATACTCTGCATGGATTTACGAGGGGCCGTTCCTACCTGACTAACTTACTGACTACAGTAGAGATTTTGAGGTACCTGATCATAATAATGAATACGGCATTATTTATTTGGATTTTAGTATAGTTTCGGTAGAGTACCAAACAAGTCGTGTCATGTATCGAGGCATGGCTCACCAGTAGGAAGCAGAGAGTCTGCATAAATGGGGTGAAACTGAGTGGTGAGTCACAAGTGGCGTTCCACAAGGATCAGCTTTAGGCCCAGTGAAAGGTATGTGCAGCATTAATGGCCTTGACGAAGGAATACAAGTGGTATGAGCAAATTCGCAGACGATCCAAAAAATACACGGGATAATTGATTCAGAGGAAGATTTTACCATACTTCAGATGGATTCAGAACAGGCTTATCTCATGGCCAGAAAATTGTCAGATGCAGTTCGGTGTAGATATATGTAAAGTCCTGAATATTGGGAATGTAAATAACTAAACTAAATAATATAGAATTTAGCCATACAAAATGTGAAAAAAGATTTAGGAGGTATGGTAAGCAGGAACATGAAGCTAAGACAGCAGTGTCTACATGTATGTAATAGGGCAAACAGATTATTGTAATTTATATCGAGAAGTATAAATAACAGGAGTCCATAGGTTATAATACAGCTGTACTCATCATAAGGCCTCACTTAGATTATGCAGCTCAGTTCTGGTCTCAATACTACAAAATGGATGTAAATTCATTAGCAAACATTCAGAGAAGAATGACATAATTAATCAATTGACTGAGAATTCTTCATGAAGTACGGTAGAATCTTCCTCTAAAACAGTTATCCTACTTATTTTTGTGACGTCAGCGAATTTGCTTGTATCACTTGTTATTCTAACGTCAAGGTCATTAATGTATATAATGAACAACACTGGGCCTAAAACTGATTCTTGTGAAACGCATCTTGTGACTGATCCCCACTCAGATTTCACCCTATTTATGAGGATACTGCTACCTGTAGTTGAGCCATGCATCGAACCATGACAGAAAGCTGCCACTTTGTTTAAGTCTTTTGTGTACTACTCTATCAAAAGCTTTACCAAAATCCTAATAAATAATATCGTATTCTTCATTCATTCATGTTGATTCGCCGGTACTTCCGGCCCGGGTCTTCTCCAGATGGTGACCCGGCGTCGTATTCTTTATCTTGATCTGTGAGGGAAAAGTTCAACAGATAGGAGTAGCGAGCGAGTATATGGTAACAATAGTTTGATTGCCGGCTGCTTGTTAAGGTAGGGTCAGTCTAGCTCCCGCTATCCCCTCCCCCCCCTTTTCTCCCCACCCCGAAAGGTGACGTGTGGGGCTCCGGCCAAACAGTAATCACTCAACTCACAGCTCCCAGCACAACTGTAAGTAAAAGCCTCCGCTCCTATTCTAGTGGATATTGGTTGAAAGCTTCACTTTTGACCAATAATAAACTTTGTCCTTTCAGTTTTAAGCTCCACATGAGACTTTTCGATAATCACCACCTTTTTTAAGTATCTTACACTTATCATGGAGAGTGATTTCTTAAGCAGTGGGTAACCTGTCTCTTTCCAGCTTGGAATGACAGATCGGGTCACCTGCCAACCAACAAGAAGTGTTGAAGGAGACGGACTGAAAACGGTCTTGGGAAGTCACCTTATAATCTACCTACCTGATTAATTGTACAGGACACTACCCCTCATCTTTGTAGTTGTAAAGAACCTGCGTTCCTGTCATCTGGACTGACTATTCAAGGCTATAGAATCTGTGAAGAACTAGTCGTTGGGTTGTCACTCAACACCTGTGACCCCCCCCCCCACATCATCAGTAACGGCTACAATTTCTACAAGATGGTGTCAACCTCCACCAGACACCCCAGTATAACTGTATATATTAGTGTTGAATTCAAATGTCATTTTTCCATTTTCTGTCAAGTAGGATACACTTTCATATTTTCAATGTTTTATCTTTGCATTAATAAATAATAAAGTGTTTATCTTTGTGAATTATTTCTTTTTCTATTCATTAATTTTCCTGAGGAGGAGCCAGCCTTGGTAATACTGTCTGAAGTTGTTACGGGGCTGAGTAAGCCTTCACATGATCATCTGCCTCAAAAGCTGTACTGAGTAATATCATTATACTAGTCAGGAAGGAACGGCCCCTCGTGAATCCATGCTAAGTATTATAGATCAAATTATGTTTATCAAGATGTCTTATAATATCAGCTATAATTGACTCTAGTAATTTGCCTACAGTTGAGGTCAGCCCTATAAATTCTTTTTTCCTGCTCTAAGAATGTTTCAGATAATTTATATTCGATCTCATTTTTTTTAAGCTGAATAAATATTCTGTGGCTTAGCGCTTCTTTTGGATTATAATAATAATGAATAAATATTCTTCGGGCAGCTTGTATAATGTTTAGAAAACTGTCATATTGATAGATCTCTTCGATACCCCAGACCTCAGATGATAGGTGTTCTCTAAGCCCATTGTAATTTGCTAAAAATTTGGCACTGTTATTGAATTATCCCAACTATCATTCTTCCATTCAGTACTAAAGGTAGTCGATTTTTAATCGCTCTAGATTGTTAACAATTGTATCCTTGTTAGAGAAAATCGAATTAAGCAGGTTATTTTCCCTTATTGGTTCTATCAAAAACTGCTCCAAAAACAATCTTGAACTACCTTCAGGAAATTGTTTGATTCGAGATTCCCAATCAATGAATTCCAATCAGTTTGACTAACGTAGTTGTGCCTTAACAGTTTGTTCCCAATGTAGTCTCCCTTGGTCTGTATCGATATTAGGGGGATGGTAAATGCCAACTAAAATTATTTTATTCCCTTCCGAAAATTCTGTCCAGAGAGAGACCTTTTTAATACCCGCTTTTATGCAGCAATTTAAGTGTTCTCTTACATACAATGTCACCCACCTCCTTACCCTTTGCTTCTGTTAACATGGAATAACTTAAATCCTTGAATGTGATATTCAGCAGGCATGTCCCAATGCTTCATATTATACCAGGTCTCAGTTATAGTAAATACTCTCGCAGCTAATCTCAACTCGTCCATCTTGTTTCTAGCACTCAGACTATTTGTATAATATCTTTTTTTAATAAAACCTGTCTTTTCTTTTCTCTCCCTGCTCTTCCACTGTCCTTATCTAGTTTAAATCCCTAATAACTTCTCTTATTACATTAGCCAGTGCCCCCACACCTGCTCTACGTAAGTGAACCTGGCATACGTATCACTTTTGCCATAAAAGAGGAGATCTCATGTCTATGTCTATAAATGGTACTACAATGTCCTTACACTGCATTTAATTGCAGTGCAAGGACTTTGCTCTGGACAATCATTGCCCTGGACAACCATTCTTTTCCAAATGCTCTCCTTAGGAAAATGCCACGTATTACAGGGAGCCATCCGTTCTTCTAAATTTTGTCTGTCACTGACCTATTCCTGCTGATCAGGTCCTTATTCCTAGGTCTGCCAACGTCGTTGCCCCCAGCATTGAGACTTATAGTAGGATTGCTCCCATTACCTTTAATGATGTTATCCAGATGGCTAACAATATCTTCCACGTCTAGGAAAACACACCTTATCCATAAACTTAACCTGACTGTCCACAACTAAATCAATGTTCTTGCCTTCACTAGCGTCCATCATGACGTCCTCGACAGTCTGTGTTGGGATCGTCTTCGCTGGGATGTCTAGGGTCATCAATTCACACTCGTCAGTCAACACTGAGAAGGAATTTCTTGTCTTCTCAGCAGTCTCCTGGACCTTCCTTAGCTTCAGCTTCGTTCCATTCGTTTTAACTACCATACAATCATTGGTCTGGTCACTGACACGGTTCTTCTCGACGACATTGTTCTTAGCATAATCCTTGCACATACCTTTCAGTTGAATCTCTCTTCTAACTTTCATTAACTCAGCCTTAAACTGAACAAACAGCTGCTTGTTTTTGAGGGAAGTCTTCATCACAGTCTCAATACGCTAAGAACGGAGAACACACTGGATAAGTCTTCACATGAGCAAGAACTCCTCACCACTCAAGCAAGGACACCTCACCACCTAATCACCTACTTTGTTTTCAAACCAGTTCTTTCCTATATCCTTTCTAAATCTAAGCTTATCCGGTTTGAATCCATTATTTCGAGTTCTCTCTTTACATCTTCCTAAAGTATGCCCATCATCCAGTTATAGTCTTCAGTCATATCTTCCCTCCTTCTACATCTTAAAAGAGAATATATGTTAAGGGATTTCAATTTTTTTTCGTATGGAAGACTTCTCATGCAATGGATTAAGTTTGTGAATCTTCTCTGAATGTTCTCTAATGAATTTATATCCACCCTGGTGTATGGAGACCAGAACTGAGCTTCATAATCTACGTAAGCCCTTACTGATGACTCCTGTTGCTTATACTTTTTGATATAAATCCCAGTTAGCTGTTTGCCTCATGACGTGCGCTTAGACATTGCTCTCTCGGCTTCATGTTGTTGCTTTCCATAACTCCCAAGTCCTTTTCGCATTCTATAATATTTCTATAATATTTAGCTTATAAGTGCTAGGGTTGTTTGCAGTACAGATATTCAGGACTTCGCATTTATCTACGTTGAACAGCATTTACCACTTGACTCACGAAATCGTAATGACACGATTGCAGACAAACCATACCACGGGCGGGATTTGAACCCGCGGTCAGAGAATCTCAAAACTCCAGACCGTCGCGTTAGCCACTGGACCAGCTAGCCACAATAAGATTCGTCCAACTAGGTATATTTCTACACCATAGGAAGGTTAGCATAGGCACCACTGTGACCACAAATGCTAGCTGGTCCAGTGGCTAACGCGAAGGTCTGGAGTTTTGAGACTCTCTGACCGCGGGTTCAAATCCCGCCCGTGGTATGATTTGCCACTTTTCTGATCACGACATGAGCTTGTCTAAATCGTCCCGAAGCTCATTGGTATCTTCTGAATCAATTACCCTGCCTATTTTTGTGATGTCAGCGAATATGCTCATATCATTTGTTATTCCCTCGTCAAGGTCATTAATGTATATTACCAACAACACTGGGAATAAAATTGATCCTTGTTGGACGCCACGTGTGACTAATCCCCACTCAGAGATCACCCTATTTTTTGCACACTTTCCACTTCTTGTGGTCAGCCACACCTCGATCCATGACAGGACTTTTCTCCCAACACCATGTGCTGCCACTTTCTTTAACAATGTCTTATCCTTGATTGTGATTAACTGCTTCAAATGCTTTTCTGAAGAAAGTAATTTAGTCACACAGGACCGGCTCCTCGTGAATCCATGCTGAGTATCACAAATCAAATTATGCTTAACAAGGTGGCTTCATATAATATCAACTATAATTGATTCTAGTAATTTGCTTATAATTGAGGTCAGGCTTATTAGGTCATAACTTGATGGTAATGACTTACCCACTTCTTTCAGAATACGAATTAGCTATCTGCCACACCTCATACCCTACACTTGTTTGAAGAGACATATTAAAAGTGTTAGTTAATGGTTCATAAAATTTAATTTTTAACACTTTAAGAACCCTTGAAAAAAGTTCATTAGGACTTGGGGATTTGTTTTTCTTTAATAACTTTTTTCAACACCATATCCCTAGTGACTGTGATATTATATAATTTATCTTCTTCAGACTAAACAGACTAAAGAGACTAAACAGACAACAAAGGGGGTTTGATTTGTAAGTCACAGAGTCGCTCATATGCTCAGAACTACTAAACATCTCAAATGATGTTGAAGTTTTGTATTCAACCTTGTATACAAGCTTGTCGTTGTGGTTGTATAAAGCCTCCGGATGCAACTTCCCAGCAATTCCAGGTACCTCTTTTGAAAATTGACCACTGTCTGAAAAATCTCCAAACTCCTGCCCCAAACATCTTACTACTGGGAGATTTCAACTTGAGATATCTAAAATGGAGGAGTGTAGAAAATAATATTTTAGCAGAGATCACCCCAGGAGGCAGCTCAGATGAAAATTCACACACACACGAGCTATTGAATCTCTGCACCAAATTTACCTTAAACCAATAAATATTAGAGCCTACAAGACTGGAAAATACGCTAGATCTGATCTTCACTAACAACTACGATCTGTTACGTAATATAACTGTATCAAAGACAATACACTCAGATCACAACATAATAGAGGTACAGACTTGTATGCACAGAGCTCCTGACTAGCAAAATGTGATCAGTCATGAGGGTGTCTTCACAAAATTCAACTTCAATAACACAAACATACAATGGGACTAAGTCAACCATGTCCTAAATGAAACAACACGGATCCGAACCTTTGCATAGAAAAAATAAACTCTGTGGTTCTTGAGATCTGTTCAAGGCACATTGCATTAAGAAAAAGAGACGCTCCCCATACAGATGATGGCGAAGAATCACAGAGCTGCGGAGAGGAGCCAATATATCTGAAATACGAAGGGAGGGACTGGTGAATGAAATAGCAAATATTGAACTTAAGCATAAGGAATCTTATAGGAGATAAGAATCTCAGGAAGAACTAAAAGCCATGAAGGAAATTGAAAATAAAACCAAAACACTTCTTATATGCCAAATCTAAGAAAAAAAACAACATCCAGTATTGGGCCCCTGCTTAGGCGAGATGGGACCTACACAGATGACAGAAAAGAAACGAATGAGATACTAAAGTCCCAGTACGACTCAGTGCTCAGTGAGCCATTACCCAAACTAAGGGTCAACAATCCAAATGAATCCTTCATGAACGTGACCCAAAATCTGGTCATCTCAAAAATCTGTGATATTATCCTAACATCACAAGACTTTGAAAAGGCAATAAATGATATGACCACAGGGGTCATCCCACACTCACTAAAAACAACAGACATAGCCCCACTCTACAATGGTGGCAGTAAAACAATTGGAAAGAACAACAGACCGATGTAACTAACATCCCAAATCTTTGAAAGGGTTCTAAGAAGCATGATCGCCGACCATTTAGATACACATCAGTTACACAACCCAGGGCAACACGCGTTTACGAAAGGTCGCTCCTGCCTGTCCCAACTGCTGGACCACTATGGCAAGGTCCTGGATGCTATAGTGGATAAACAAAACGCAGATGCATTACACATAGATTTTGCAAAAGCCTTCGACAAGTGTGACCATGGTGTAAAAACGCACAAAATGCGTGGTAAAGGAATAACAGGAAAAGTTGGTAGATCGATTAGTAACTTCCTGACAAACAGAACACAGAGAGTAATAGTAAACAGTGTAAAGTCTAAGGCAGCTTCGGTGAAAAGCTCTGTTCCACAAGGCACAGTACTCGCTCCCATCCTATTCCTCATCCTCATATCTGACATAGAGATGTAAGCTACAGCTCCGTGTCTTCCATCTCGGATGACACCCGAATTGCTATGACAGTGTCCTCCATCAAAGACACCGCAAGACTGCAAGCGGACATCAACCAAGTCCTCAAATGGGCCTCTCAAAACAATATGAAGTTCAATGATGAGAAATTTCAACTACTCAGATATGGAAAACTTGAGGAAATTAAAATTGTATCAGGGTACACAACAAATTCTAACCATACAATAGAACGAAAAAGTAAAGTGAAGGACCTGGGAGTGATAATGTCAGAGAATCTTGCCTTCGAAGACCACAACGATGTATCTGCTAGAAAAATGATAGGATGGATAATGAGAGCCTTCAAAATTAGAGACGCCAGGCCCATGATTCTCTTCAAATCGCTTGTTCTCTCTAGACTGGAATACTGCTGTACACTAACTACCCCCTTCAAGGCAGGCGAAATTGCTGACCTTGAGAGCATACAAAGAACTTTCACGGCACACATAAATACGATAAGGCACCTTAATTACTGGGAACGGTTGAAGTCCCTTGATTTGTATCTCCTGGAATGCAGGCGAGAGAGATACATTATAATATACACTTTGAAAATCCTAGGGGGATTAGTACCAAACTTGTTCACGAAAATGACTCCCTATGAAAGCAAAAGACTCGGCAGGAGATTCGACATTCCCTCAATGAAAAGCAGGGGCACCACGAATACATTGAGAGACAACACAGTAAGTGTCAGGGGCCCAAGATCGCTTAACTCCCTCCCAGCATACATAAGGGGGATTACCAATAGACCCCTGGCTATATTCAAGAAGGCACTGGACAGGCACCTAACGTCAGTACCTGACCAGCCGGGCTGTGGTTCGTACGTCAGTTTCGTGTGGCCAGCAGTAACAGCCTGATTGATCAGACCCTAATGCACGACGAGACCTGGTTTGAGACCGAGCCGTTAGGGCGTTGACCCCCGAAACCCTCTCTAGATATACTCCAGACCCACTATAAAAATTGATTACTGGGATATTGTGTGTCTTCTTGTGTGGAAACAGAGAAGAAATATTTGTTACAAAAATAGAGCACATTTCATTCTCCTTGTCAGTAAGCTGTCGAGTTAGTTTTAAGGGAACCTAACTTCTAACATTTTTTTCTATGCACCTGGAAAAAGCCGTTCCAGTTTGTTTTCGCATCCTTAGCAACTTTAAGTACAGAGTCCTGTTTAACTTTTCTTATCCCTTTTTTAATCTCCCTCTTAATGTGAATATATTGATTCATAAGTTGACCATCTCCTTTTTATATACGTTATAAACATTTTTTCTGCCATCAAAGGTGTTCGAGGCTGTTGTTCATCCATTTCGCATCATTTTTTTCTCTTTTTGGGCAGCGTTTATAGTGTTTTGAAAGCTGTCATATTAATACCTTTCTTTGTTACCCCAGTCCACAGTTGATAGTACAACCCCCGGTTAACGAACCTTTTTCATTCCAGTAGTATGTTCAGGTGCCAGTACTGACCGAATTTTTTCCCATAAGGAATATTGTGAAGTAGATTAGTCCATTTCAGACCCCCAAACCCCAGTCCACAGTTGATAGTATTTCCTAAACTCATCGTAATCCACTATATGAAAATTTGGGACCGTTACTGAATTTTCTCTATCAATACTCCCTTTCAATACTGAAGGTAATCAATTTGTGGCCTTAGCACCAGGTTCATCTGCAATTTCTGGTTGATTAACCATTGAATTCTTGTTTGGCAGAACCATATCAAACAGGTTATTTGCCCCTAGTTGATTCTGTAGTAATGAGCTTTAAAAAACTAATCTTGACATACCCTCTGGATTTTTTGTGACTCTAGATTTCCAGTCAAGGAATTCCGATCAATTTGACCAAAGTTAGTCACTCTATCGTGCCATGTAGCCTCAACAGTTTTCTTTTGGGGTAGTCTCCCTTGGTCCTTATTTAAGTTTGGGGGACGGTATATCCCTCTTAAAATTAATTTTCATGCCCTTTCGAAAATTCTACCTAAACAGACTCTGCGTGTTCTTTCAGTTTTTATACTCTTAGAAGAACTTAAATCTCTGAATATGAAATTCAGTAGGCATGTCCCCAGTTCTTCATATTAAACCACGTCTCAGTTATGGCAAATACGTTAATGTTACCCGCACTTGCAACGAATCTCAACTCATCCACTTTGTTTTTAGCACTTCGACTATATGTGTAATATATATTAAGAAACCCTGTCTTCTCTTTCCCCTCCCTGATCATATCTGTTCCTCCACTATCTCTATTGCTGTCTTTATCACCTAATCCCACTGGCTTAACAATATTTACCTTATTCTATCTATAACTGACATTCCCAAAACTCACAGTATCGCTATCCTGGTAATTCATCCTACCCAATTCTAATGTATCACATTTCATTCCTTTCTCTCAAAAATACATACCTATTACTATTTCTAGTTTAAAACCCTTATAGCCACCTCCATTGCCCTGGCTTGTGCCTCCACACCTTCCCTATAAAAGTGAACCCTATCCCTGGCATGCATGTCATTTCTGTCATGAAAGAGGTCCTAGTTTTTAATAAATGGTTCTGCAATGTCCAGCCAGCAATTAATACCAGTTGTTCTAGACAACCATTCATTTTCAACTTCTCTCCTCGGCAAAATGTAACATTTTACAGGGCGCCCTTCCTTGTTAATCCGGTCCTCATTACTACATATCTGTCATCGTCGTTACCTCTCGCACTGAGATAGATAACAAGTGTTCTCTGTAGCTGTGGCAAGTGCAAATGGCCCTGGATTCCGTGATACTGTAGACTCCTCTCTACGAGGCTGATGCTCACTGGCGGGTGCTCTAATTTGTATTGGAAGTTGAACAACTGGGGTTTTCCATGCTGCAGTGACCTTGCTGAGCCTCTCCGGGCAGTGCAGGTTCCTGACCAAGATGCTTCTTGCCACAATTCGAACACCGACGTTCCATAGCCTCTCCGTAGCAGTCCTTTGTCGGGTGAGACCCACTGCAGATGCATCATATTTTCTTGAAATTGCATCGGGGGTTGAGTTAGTTGTACCTCTGGCACCTGAGGTACCTCAAAGATTCTGGGGTGTACATCCTAACCTGGTATTTTCCTAACCAACGTAGATCCAGATAAGCTAGGAGAGGTCCTATATGTTAGATCAAGATCCGCCTCGTTGATACATTGCCGTACTTCTTGTTACAGAGCTGCACAGCTTTCAAGATGTTTTGGTTACTGAAGATGTGTGGAATCTTCTTCGACTTATTTTTGTGCTATCCACGAATTTCCTCAAGTCACTTGTTATTCCTGTGACAAGATCATTAGTGTCTACCCATTCTCTCTGTCTCTTCTTGATTCGCCGGTACTCTCCCGGCCCGGGCCTTTTCCAAGTGCTGGCCCGGCCTTGGCTCCTTTTCTCGGAAGTATCTCAGACTAATGTCTGCCATGGGAGGAGGTGCAAGGACCTCCTCATCGTCGGGACACATTCCATCCTCATAGGGCTCGTATGGAGAAGCTAGACCTCTCTGGTCTGCCATCCCCACCCCAAGGGGGGTAATGGGAATGGCAGTTTTGTGAGCCGCACCTACCCTTTCCTAGAAGGACTGGGCATGGTGTCTATCCTCTCCCTCTACCCATTCGAATTTCACCTCAGTTATGCAGACTTTTCATTTCTATTTGTCAGCATTACCTCGATCTATGTTAAAGTCTTTCCATCTATACTATGAGCTGCCGCTTTCATAACAGTCTTTTGCGAGGTATTCTATCGAAAACTTTACTAAAATCTAAATAATCATCATCTTTATCGTGGTCCACTGCTTTATTAAAGGTCAGGAAATTTGCAGGCGATAACGCTCTCTAGTGAAACCATGTTGAGACTTATTTATCAAATAATTCTCATTAAGGTGGCTACGTATTATATTAGGTATAATAGAGACCAACCATCCAGGTAGGTACTACCATCCTGCCAGATGACTGTGACATGGAAACTTATAATTGTTCTACACAATGGTAGGATTGATGGTGACTTTTCTTTTTGTCTCATAAACACGTAAGATAAGTACATCTTGCTACTTGTAATTACATTTTTTTCCTCCATTTTCTAAATAGTTCTTATTTTTATTTATTTTCGTTTCTTCTCCATGGAGGTATTGAGGCTAACTTCAAGTGAGTCGCCACTTTTTAGGACAATTAATGGCTCACTGAACACTGAGTTGTGCTAGGACTTAGAAATTTTACTGATTTCTTTGTTGTCCACATCGTATACCCATGACCCGAGTCTTGTTGTTGCCTTTTATTTGGATTTTGCGTATAATAAGTATTTTGGATGTACCTCAATTTCAATTATAGCTTTGAGTTCTCATTTTCTGCGATGGACTCTATATGATGTCTTCATGTTGAATTTAACGTCTTCTAATTCTCTAGCAAGTGTTACGTTTAGTTTTTTAGAAAGTCTACTGTCTTAGTGGTGCACTGGTAGTCATCTTCGCTTTCCAACCTGTTGATAAAAGAGACACTTGTGCAACATTTGGGTATTCTTATTCTGGGAACGTTTCGTCAGCCAATGGCTTCTTCAGTCCAATGTAGAGAACAGTGGAAGATGAGGTGGAGTTAGAGGTAGTCAGTTCCTCATCCTTGAGTCAATGTGTTCAGTCCACCTGTCTTAATAAAAGTGCAGCATATTTGTGGAGATGGGACTTATATACTGTTGATGGATGACAAGGAACTGTGGTAATGGAATCAAAGTGGAAAAAAATCACTAGTGGAAATAGATCGTGCCCATAGGTTAGGCAAGCTTTGAAGAATTGCCTTCATCAAGATCCCAAGATTTGGTGTGTCTGACAGAATCTGAATAGATGGTTTAAATTATGTTAGACATAACAGCCTCTTGGGACCTTGATACAGAGAATTATTCAAAGTTTTCTTAACCTATAGCCACAGTCTACGTCCACTAGTGGGTTTTTTCACTTTGACTCCGCCTACTATTACTCCACTTCATCTGTCTATAGTATATAAGCCCCATCTCTGCGAATGTGATGTACTGTTATATAGAATGATGGCAAAACGTTTAAAGAATAAAGATACCCAAATATTGCAAGTGTCTCAGTAAGAGTGTGTCTGGAACATTGTTCTGCTGCCGTTGATCTTATCCTTTCGATGTATTGGTTGAGGTCATAGTTTTTCATATTGTTTTCCCAGGATAGTTCAATAACCTCACGATTTGTTGATAAATGAGACACTTGTGCAACATTTGAATATTTTTATTTTGGAAACTTTTCGCTAGGCAGTGGCTTCTTCAGTCAAAAGCAAAGAAACAGTAGAATACGAAAAGGAGCTCGAGGTAATCAGTCCCTCAGTCCGGAATCGATGTGTTAATTCCAACAGTCATATAAGCCCATCTCTTGGAGATGGGACTTATATACTGTAGGTATATTAGATGGAGCAGTGGTAGACGGAATCACTAGTGGAAAAACCCAGTAATGGAAGTAGGTCTTCCCTATAGGTTCAGAATACTTTGAAAAATTTTCTGCATCAACATTCCAAGATGTTGTGTGTGGCAGGTAGGTTCCTCCTTCCACTGCTTCCCTTCATTTGTCTGCAGTATGTACGTATAATCTCCTGGAATATGGTGCACTTTTATCAAGACTGGTGGAATGAACACATCGATTTCAGGATGAAGGACTGATTTCCTCCCTGTTTCTCTGCATGAACTGAAGAAGCTAATGTCTGGAGAAACGCTTCCAGAATGAAGATACCCAAGTGTTGCATAAGTCTCTCATTTATTATTATGTCGGTTTTCTGCATATTGTTTTTCAAAAATCACGATTTATTATGCTATTATTGTTAAATTTAAATTTGTTGAACATGCCCTCATGGTTGAGTATATCATGTTTGAATGTAAATAAGGTTGGGGTCTGAATTTTTTTTCTTAAAAACTAATGTTCCGCACCAGGTCCTCATTTTTAGTGTACAGTATGTTCTACCCCGATCGGCTTTACTATTTAGGCGAATTTGTTGCAGATTCTTACTTATTCAATTGTGTGAAGCTGTTCATCCAAACTAGCTCAGAGGATTCTTTCGGATGTCGTAGTCTTTGCTTCATTCCTCCAAGCAATATTATAGTTGAGGCTAGGTTTTCAAGACAGTATTTAGCTTTCAATAGTTGGTCTTTGAACTGCAAGGAAATTACTTTTCGTGCCTTATACACAATTACAATAACTAGATTTCGATTTTCAATTTTAACCACCGAAACTTTGATTCTATATGAGTGACTTTTGACTAAACACAGAGGTCAAATCTACACTTTGTTTATCGGGTGGTATATGAGGATATTGTACTCAGAAATACGTATGTCGCTATGTTTCTGAAAAGGCAACAAACATTTGATTCGACTGAGTGAAGAGACCGTTAATGAATGGTATGTTGTTGTTGATACGAAGTATAAAACCTGAGTTTTTGCAAAAGCAAATGATTCTATCTTGTTTGTCGCTGCGGTGGAATGTTTTTGTTGGATTCAAAATCTGTGGTGCTAGTGAACCTGTTTTCAGTAACTTTGTTTCCAGACCTGGATAGTTTCTATGAGGTGATGTATTCATACTATTCTTACTATTTTGTGCCATATATTTCCGTTTCTTGACACTAAAAAATAATTACTTCTCTGTCTGGTTGTAATTTCTATGTTCAATTATACGTTTTTGTTACATTATACACTTATAGTAGTTTATATTATTGCCTTGTCTCTTGTCGAGTCAGTGTGTGGTAGTGTCGGGAAACAAAGCTAGTGTGTATGTGGTAGGGCAGGGAAGCTCAGAGCTGCAGTGTGGTAGGGCAGGGAAATTCAGTGCTGGAGTGTGGTATAGGAAATTCAGTGCTGGAGTGTGGTATAGCAGGGAAGTTCAGTGCTGTAGTGTGGTAGGGCAGGGAAGCTCAGAGCTGAACTGTGGTAGGACAAGGAGATTCAGTGCTGGAGTGTGGTATAGCAGGGAAGTTCAGTGCTGTAGTGTGGTAGGGCAGGGAAGTTCAGTGCTGTAGTGTGGTAGGGCAGGGAAGCTCAGAGCTGCACTGTGGTAGGGCAAGGAAATTCAGTGCTGGAGTGTGGTAGAGCAGAGAAGCACACAGTGCTGGTATGTGGTTGGGCATGGATTAAAGGAGTTCTGGTATGTAGTAGGGCATAGAAAAACATCGTTCTGGTGTGGGCTAGGGCAAGGAAGAACACAGTGCTAGTGTGTGGTAGGGCAGGGAAGCACATAGTGCTGATGTGCGGTAAGGCAGGGAAACACATAGTGTTGGTGTGTGGTAGGGCAGGGAATTTACTGCTAGAGTGTGTTAGGACAGAGAAGCACACAGTTCTAGTGTGTGATAGGACAGCGAAGCACACAGTGCTGGTGTGTGGTAGGGCAGGGAAGAACACAGTACTGATGTGTGGTAATGCAGGGAAGTACCTTGTGCTAGTGTGTGATGAAGCAGGAAAGCACCTAGTGCTGGTGTGTGATAAAGCAGGGAAGCATATAGTTCTGGTGTGTGATAGGACAGGAAAACACCCAATGCTGGTGTGTTGTAGGGTAGGGAAGCATACAGTGCTGGTGTGTAGTAGGGAAGACAAAAACACAGTCGAAAGCCTTCTTATAGTCTAGGAAATTGCAAATTACCCATCTCTCTCTCTCTCTCTCTCTCTCTCTCTCTCTCTCTCTCTCTCTCTCTCTTGTCTTCAGTTACCTTGTCGTAGAACTCCAGTAGGTTAGTTACACAGTATGTATTTCTCATCCCTGAAGCCATGCTGGTTATCTTATAAGAACCCATTTCTTTCTACGTGTTCCACCACACTTCTCAATGGTTTTAAATACTATATTTATCAGTGATTCTGGCCTGTGGTTTAATGCTGCCTATCTCTCTCTTTAAAAATTGGGGCTACATTTGCTTTCTTCCACACCTTTGGCAGTTGCCTTATTTCGACTCATTCATTGAACATTGTTATTAATGGCATACACATTGCATCTGTGTGTGTACTCACCTATTTGTACTCACCTATTTGTGGTTGCAGGGGTCGAGTCACAGCTCCTGGCCCCGCCTCTTCGCTGATTGCTACTAGGTCCTCTCTCTCCCTGCCCCATGAGCTCTATCATACCTCGCCTTAAAACTATGTATGGTTCCTGCCTCCACCACATCACTTTCTAGGCTATTCCATGGCCTGACTACTCTATGACTGAAGAAATACTGTGTGTGTGTGTGTGTGTGTGTGTGTGTGTGTGTGTGTGTGTGTGTGTGTGTGTACTCACCTATTTGTACTCACCTATTTGTGGTTGCAGGGGTCGAGTCATAGCTCCTGGCCCCGCCTCTTCACTGATTGCTACTAGGTCCTCTCTCTCCCTGCTACATGAGCTTTATCATACCTCGCCTTAAAACTATGTATGGTTCCCGCCTCCACTACTTCACTTTCTAGACTATTCCATGACTTGACTACTCTATGACTGAAGAAATACTTCCTAACATCCCTTTGACTCATCTGAGTCTTCAACTTCCAATTGTGACCTCTTGTGTCTGTGTCCCATCTCTGGAACATCCTGTCTTTGTCCACCTTGTCTATTCCGCGCAGTATTTTATATGTCGTTATCATGTCTCCCCTGACCCTCCTGGCCTCCAGTGTCGTCAGGCCGATTTCCCTCAACCTTTCTTCGTAGGACAATCCCCGTAGCTCTGGGACTAGTCTTGTTGCAAACCTTTGCACTTTCTCTAATTTCTTGACGTGCTTGACTAGGTGTGGATTCCAAACTGGTGCTGCATACTCCAGTATGGGCCTGACGTAAATGGTATACAGGGTCTTGAACGACTCCTTACTGAGGTATCGGAACGCTATCCGTAGGTTTGCCAGGCGCCCGTATGCTGCAGCAGTTATCTGATTTATGTGCGCCTCAGGAGATATGCTCGGTGTTATACTCACCCCCAGATCTTTTTCCTTGAGTGAGGTTTGCAGTCTTTGGCCATCTAAACTATATTGTGTCTGCGGTCTTCTTTGCCCTTCCCCAATCTTCATGACTTTGCATTTGGCAGGGTTAAACTCAAGGAGCCAGTTGCTGGACCAGGCTTGCAGCCTGTCCAGGTCTCTTTGTAGTCCTGCCTGATCCTCATCCGATTTGATTCTTCTCATTAACTTCACATCATCTGCAAACAAGGACACTTCTGAGTCTATCCCTTCCGTTATGTCGTTCACATATACCAAGAACAGCACAGGTCCTAGGACTGACCCCTGTGGAACCCCGCTTGTCACAAGCGCCCACTCTGACACCTCGTCACGTACCATGACTCGTTGTTGCCTCCCTGTCAGGTATTCTCTGATCCATTGCAGTGCCTTTCCTGTTATGTGTGCCTGATCTTCTAGGTTTTTCAGTAACCTCTTGTGAGGAACTGTGTCGAAGGCCTTTTTGCAGTCCAAAAAAATGCAGTCGATCCACCCCTCTCTCTCTTGTCTTACTTCTGTCACCTTGTCATAAAACTCTAGTAGGTTTGTGACACAGGATTTTCCTTCCCTGAAACCATGCTGGTTGTCAATTATACACTTGTTTCTTTCCAGGTGCTCCACCACTCTCCTCCTGATGATCTTCTCCATGACCTTGCATACTATACACGTTAGTGATACAGGTCTGTAGTTTAGTGCCTCATGTCTGTCTCCCTTTTTAAAAATTGGGACTACATTTGCCATCTTCCATACCTCAGGGAGTTGCCCAGTTTCAAATGATGTGTTGAAGATCTTTGTTAATGGCACACACAATATCTCTGCTCCCTCTTTAAGGACCCACGGAGAGATGTTGTCTGGTCCCACCGCCTTTGAGGTGTCAAGTTCGCATAGCAGCTTCTTCACTTCCTCCTTGGTTATATGTACCTCATCCAGCACTTGCTGGTGTACCCCACTGTTCTGATTTCCTGGAGTCCTACTGGTTTCCACTGTAAATACTTCTTTAAATCTCGTGTTGAGCTCCTGACATACCTCTCGGTCGTTGCTTGTGAATTCCCCATCACCCTTCCTCAGTCTGATTACCTGGTCCTTGACTGTTGTTTTCCTCCTGATGTGGCTGTACAACAGCTTCGGGTCAGTCTTGACTTTCGATGCTATGTCATTTTCATATTGTCGCTGAGCCTCCCTTCTTATCTGTGCATATTCATTTCTGGCTCTTCGGCAAATCTCTTTATTTTCCTGAGTTCTCTGTCTTCTGTACCTTTTCCATTCTCTAGTACACCTAGTTTTTGCCTCCCTACACCTTTGGGTGAACCAAGGACTCGTTCTGTTCTTCCCATTATTTCTGTTTCCCTTGGGAACAAACCTCTCCTCTGCCTCCTCGCATTTTGTTGCCACATAGTCCATCATTTCTTGTACTGGTTTTCCTGTCAGTTCCCTCTCCCACTGTGTGTGTGTGTGTGTGTGTGTGTGTTTGTTTTATAGGGATTCTCTAAACTACAACACACACACATGCAGCCCAGAGCTGGTGTAGGGAAGGGAAGCCTACAACACTGGTGTTTGTATGGTG
>NC_091320.1:11773174-11833174 GCF_038502225.1 Cherax quadricarinatus
AGATTCTTGTCTCCTGTAAGATTCCTTAAGCTTAAGTTCGATATTTTCTATTTCTCTGATCAGTGCCTCCCTTTGTGTTTTAGATATATTGGCCCCTCTCAGCAGCTCTGTGATTCGTCGCCTTCTTCTGTATAGGGAGAGTCTTTCTAATTTACATATTCTCTTTCTTTTTCTTAATGGAATGTGCCTTGAGCAGACTTCAAGTGCCACAGAGTTCATTTTTTCTAGGCAAAGGTTCGGATCCATGCTGTTTAGGTTTTCTTCCAACCTCGTTTCATTTAGGACATAGATGACTTGTTCCCATTGTATGTGTTTCCTATTAAAGTTGAATTTTGTGAAGACACCCTTATGATTGATCACATTTTACTGGCCAGGAGCCCTGTGCATACATATCTGTACCTCTATTATGTTGTTGTCTGTGTGTATTGTCTTTGATACGGTTATATTACGTATCAGATCGTCGTTGTTAGTGAAGATAAGGTCCAGCATATTTACAAATTTACTAAAAATTTTTAATAAAGCATTTGAGGCAGTGGACAAAGATAAAAAAAATTGATGTTGAGTTGTATTTCAGTAAGCCTTCTATAGAGTACTTAAAAGAATATTACGAAAAGTGGAAGCTCCTGGTATAAGAGGTAAAATTCTAACGAGGCATGGCTGACCAATAGGAAACAAAGACTTTGCATTAATTGGGTTAAATCTTAGTTGGGACTAGACACTAGTGGATTCAAAAGGATCAGTTTTGGGCCCATTGTTGTTAATTTATATTCATGACCTTGACAATGGAATAATGAGAGACACAGAAAATTCACTGGGGACACAAAAATAGGCCAAGCAATAAATTCCGAGGACAATGAATTCAGTAGGATTTGTGCAAATTCAAGTCACGGTTTGAAAAGTTGCAGATGCAGTTTAATGCTGACATGTGTGAAATTCCAGTTCTTGGGAACGAAAATAGTCCTAGAAATTCTACCCAAGCAAATTCTATGTCTAATCCATCAATTTTTATATCTGCTTATGCAACAATTTATGTTAAACTGGATAAATATTGCTACCCAATCCCCCCTTCCCGTTATTTCTCACAATGTGGAACAAACTAAACCTTTGAATAAGACATTCCGCAATAATGTATCGACTCTTCACATTATATCATGTTTCAGTTATTGCGATAACATCATTGTTTTCTGCGCACACTACCACACATATTTCATTAATTTTATTTCTGGCGATTTGACTATTAGTATAAAAAAACATTAAGATGTTTTTTCTTCTTCATCTTTTCCCTGTTCATCTTTGTTTTTCCACAGTTTTTATTTTCATCTTTATCCAATGTTCGTTCATGACTATTACTCCTAAAATTCATATCAAAGCCTAAATGAATATTTCCACAATCCATTTGTTCCCTTCCAAAACCCATAATTATCTATTCCTAGTTTAAAGCCCTAACAACAACTTTGAATGAACTAGCAAGAACACCTATGCCAGTCCTAGATAAATCAACCCCATCTCTTGCATACATGTCCTTTCTGCCGGAGAAATGCTTCCAGTCGTCGTTGACTGGTTTATCTGGAGTTTATCTGGAGAGAGTTCCGGGGGTCAACGCCCCCGCGGCCCGGTCTGTGACCAGGCCTCCTTAGGTCAGTGTCCCAGGATGCGACCCACACCAGTCGACTAACACCCAGGTACCCATTTTACTGATGGGGAACATAGACAACAGGTGGAAAGAAACACGTCCAATGTTTCTACTCTGGCTGGGAATCGAACCCAGGCCCTCACCGTGTGAAGCGAGAGCGTTAACCACCAGGCCACCATTATCTTTACCGCGTTCCAACCAACAGTTAATAGCAATTGCTCTGGGGAGCCATTCATTTCCATCACCCTTTCTAGGCAAAATGCCACATATAATATGGTGCCCTCCTTCCAAAATATGTTTTTTTTTCTATACCTGTTGACTAAATTCTCGCTTTTATGCTTGCTGACATCACTGCCTACAACACTGAGGCAGATGATGAAATTAATCCCATTACCATTCCTGATCTCAAGACAGCTAACAATACCCTGTACAGAATCTTTCAGGCCACATATAACCTCGGTGATGGACGTGATTATCGACATCTTTTCAGTGATGGCTCAGGAGAAATGCATCACGGCTTGTTCAGTTTTCTTGGACTACAAAGCTCTTCACTAGTGGTTGTTGTGGTGTTAGGGTTGATGCATTGGTGGTAGTCGTTTGTTGCATCTTGGGGTCTTCTGGGTGCCATTGTCGGCTGGGAGTTTGAGCAGAAATATCTGGAGCCGGCTGAGCAAGGTCGTGACCTTGTGGTTGATCTTAAATCAGGAGAAACACTGCAGCTGGCTTACTGGCTCATACTTAGCAAGTGCTATCCAAACCACTAACAAAAATGTTCGCTCAACCCATTTTCAGTGCTACTTAAGCAATAAGCTTTGATATAACTATAAATTTGTGTGAAGTTCCACTCAGATCCATCTTCTCACTCATATATTTATGTAACATAAATTTGAAGCTACCCAGTGTTGCAGTTTCAATGACCCTACAAGGCAGACTTTTTCACTCATCTACTACTCTGTTACTTGCTCGTGTTAAGATGTGCCCAGTGTAATCTCCATTCTTAGCTTACTGAAATTGTGGTGATGGCTTCCCTTGACTATGAGCAGCTGTATTTTCAGTTTAAGGCAGAGCTAATGGAAGCTAGAAGAGAGATTCAGTGACTGAAAGGTATGCGCAAAGATTATCCCAGGAAGAACGCCGTCGAGAACAGCCGTGTCAAAGCTCGGACCAACTCCTGGATGTTGCTTGAGGTGAATGGAAGGAAGCTGAGGCTAAGGAAGGTCCAGAAGACTGCTATAGAGATCAGATATTTCTTCTCATTGTTGACAGATAAGTGTGAATTGACGGCTCTAGACATTAATTTTTATAGTGGGTCTGAAGAAAATAAATTAAGTAATATCACAGTTATAGGTTGGCCGATTAAAGCAAATTTAATCCCCTGGCCCTGATGAACTTTTTTTCTTTTGTTCTTAAGGAGTAGAAAATGGAACTTTGTGAACCATTAACTAAACTTTTTAATAAATCTCTTCAAGCAGGTGTAGTACCTGATAATTTTAAAGGAGAGGATAAATCATTATAGTCAAATTACTGTCCAGTACGTCTGACTTCACCTGTAGGCAGATTACTAGAGTCAATTATAACTGATATTATAATAAGATATCTTAATAAGTATAATTTGATCTATGATACTCTGCATGGATTTACGAGGGGCCGTTCCTACCTGACTAACTTACTGACTACAGTAGAGATTTTGAGGTACCTGATCATAATAATGAATACGACAACATTTATTTGGATTTTAGTATAGTTTCGTTAGAGTACCAAACAAGTCGTGTCATGTATCGAGGCATGGCTCACCAGTAGGAAGCAGAGAGTCTGCATAAATGGGACGAAACTGAGTGGTGAGTCACAACTGGCGTTCCACAAGGATCAGTTTTAAGCCCAGTGAAAGGTATGTGCAGCATTAATGGCCTTGACGAAGGAATACAAGTGATATGAGCAAATTCGCAGACGATCCAAAAAATACACGGGATAATTGATTCAGAGGAAGATTTTACCATACTTCAGATGGATTCAGAACAGGCTTATCTCATGGCCAGAAAATTGTCAGATGCAGTTCGGTGTAGATATATGTAAAGTCCTGAATATTGGGAATGTAAATAACTAAATTAAATAATATAGAATTTAGCCATACAAAATGTGAAAAAAGATTTAGGAGGTATGGTAAGCAGGAACATGAAGCTAAGACAGCAGTGTCTACATGTATGTAATAGGGCAAATAGATTATTGTAATTTATATCCAGAAGTATAAATAACAGGAGTCCATAGGTTATAATACAGCTGTACTCATCATAAGGCCTCACTTAGATTATGCAGCTCAGTTCTGGTCTCAATACTGCAAAATGGATGTAAATTCATTAGAAAACATTCAGAGAAGAATGACATAATTAATCAATTTACTGAGAATTCTTCATGAAGTACGGTAGAATCTTCCTCTAAAACAGTTATCCTACTTATTTTTGTGACGTCAGTGAATTTGCTTGTATCACTTGTTATTCTAACGTCAAGGTCATTAATGTATATAATGAACAACACTGGGCCTAAAACTGATTCTTGTGAAATGCATTTTGTGACTGATCCCCACTCAGATTTCACCCTATTTATGAGGATACTGCTACCTGTAGTTGAGCCATGCATCGAACCATGACAGAAAGCTGCCATTTTCTTTAAAAGTCTTTTGTGTGCTACTCTATCAAAAGCCCGGGTCGTCTCCAGATGGTGACCCGGCGTCGTATTCTTTATCTTGATCATCTGCCTCAAAAGCTGTACTGAGTAATATCATTATACTAGTCAGGAAGGAACGGCCCCTCGTGAATCCATGCTAAATATTATAGATCAAATTATGTTTATCAGGATGTCTTATAATATCAGCTATAATTGACTCTGGTAATTTGCCTACAGTTGAGGTCAGTCCTATAAATTCCTTTTTCCTGCTCTAAAAATGTTTCAGATAATTTATATTCGATCTCATTTTTTAAGCTGAATAAATATTCATCGGGCAGCTTGTATAATGTTTAGAAAACTGTCATACTGATAGATATCTTCGATACCCCAGACCTCAGATGATAGGTGTTCTCTAAGCCCATTGTAATTTGCTAAGTAAAAATTTGGCACTGTTATTGAATTATCCCAACTATCATTCTTCCATTCAATACTAAAGGTAGTCGATTTTTAGTCGCTCTAGATTGTTAACAATTGTATCCTTGTTAGAGAGAATCGAATTAAGCAGGTTATTTTCCCTTATTGGTTCTGTCAAAAACTGCTCCAAAAACAATCTTGAACTACCTTCAGGAAGTTGTTTGATTCAAGATTCCCAGTCAATGAATTCTAACCAGTTTGACTAACGTAATGGTGCCTTAACAGTTTGTTCCCAATGTAGTCTCCCTTGGTCCGTATCGATATTAGGGGGATGGTAAATGCCAACTAAAATTATTATTTTATTCCCTTCCAAAAATTCTGTCCAGAGAGAGACTTTTTTAATACCCGCTTTTATGCAGCAATTTAAGTGTTCTCTTACATACAATGTCACCCACCTTCTTACCCTTTGCTTCTGTTAACATGGAATAACTTAAATCCTTGAATGTGATATTCAGCAGGCATGTCCCAATGCTTCATATTATACCAGGTCTCAGTTATGGTAAATACTCTCGCATCTAATCTCAACTCGTCCATCTTGTTTCTAGCACTCAGACTATTTGTATAATATGTTTTTTTAATAAAACCTGTCTTTTCTTTTCTCTCCTTGCTCTTCCACTGTCCTTATCATCTAGTTTAAAGCCCTAATAACTTCTCTTAATGCATTAGCCAGTGCCCCCACACCTGCCCTATATAAGTGAACCTGGCATACGTATCACTTTTGCCATAAAAGAGATCTCATGTCTATGTCTATAAATGGTACTACAATGTCCTTACACTGCATTTAATTGCAGTGTAAGCACATTGCTCTGGACAACCATTCTTTTCCAAATGCTCTCCTTAGGAAAATGCCACGTATTACAAGGAGCCATCCGTTCTTCTAAATTTTGTCTGTCACTAACCTATTCCTGCTGATCAGGTCCTTATTCCTAGGTCTGCCAACGTCGTTGCCCCCAGCACTGAGACATATAGTAGGATTGCTCTCATTACCTATAATGATGTTATCCAGATGGCTAACAATATCTTCCACTTCTAGGAAAACACACCTTATCCATAAACTTAACCTGACTGTCCACAACTAAATCAATGTTCTTGCCTTCACTAGCGTCCATCATGACGTCCTCGACAGTCTGTGTTGGGATCGTCTTCGCTGGGATAGAGTCTAGGGTCATCAATTCACACTCGTCAGTCAACACTGAGAAGGAATTTCTTGTCTTCACAACAGTCTCCTGGACCTTCCTTAGCTTCAGCTTCGTTCCATTCGTTTCAACCAGCATACAATCATTGGTCTGGTCACTGACACGGTTCTTCTCGACGACATTGTTCTTAGCATAACCCTTGCACATACCTTTCAGTTGAATCTCTCTTCTAACTTTCATTAACTCAGCTTTAAGCTGAACAAACAGCTGCTTGTTTTTGAGGGAAGTCTTCATCACAGTCTCAATACGCTAAGAACGGAGAACACACTGGATAAGTCTTCACATGAACAAGAACTCCTCACCACTCAAGCAAGGACACCTCACCACCTAATCACCTACTTTGTTTTCAAACCAGGTCTTTCCTATATCCTTTCTAAATCTAAACTTATCCGGTTTGAATCCATTATTTCGAGTTCTCTCTTTACATCTTCCTAAAGTATGCCCATCTTCCAGTTATAGTCTTCAGTCATATCTTCCCTCCTTCTACATCTTACAAGAGAATATATGTTATGGGATTTCATTTTTTTTCGTATGGAAGACTTCTTATGCAATGGATTAAGTTTGTGAATCTTCTCTGAATGTTCTCTAATGAATTTATATCCACCCTGGTGTATGGAGATCAGAACTGAGCTTCATAATCTACGTAAGCCCTTACTGATGACTCCTGTTGCTTACACTTTTTGATATAAATCCCAGTTATCTGTTTGCCTCATGACGTGCGATAAAGACATTGCTCTCTCGGCTTCACGTTGTTGCTTTCCATAACTCCCAAGTCCTTTTCGCATTCTATAATATTTCTATAATATTTAGCTTATAAGTGCTAGGGTTGTTTGCATTACAGATATTCAGGACTCCGCATTTATCTACGTTGAACAGCATTTACCACTTGACTCACTAAATCGTAATGACACGATTGCAAAAACACCATACCACGGGCGGGATTTGAACCCTCAGTCACAGAGTCTCAAAACTCCAGACCGTCGCGTTAGCCACTGGACCAGCTAGCCACAATAAGATTCGTCCAACTAGGTATATTTCTACACCATAGGAAGGTTAGCACTGTGACCACAAATGCTAGCTGGTCCAGTGGCTAACGCGAAGGTCTGGAGTTTTGAGACTCTCTGACCGCGGGTTCAAATCCCGCCCGTGGTATGATTTACCACTTTTCTGACCACGACATGAGCTTGTCTAAATCGTCCCGAAGCTCATTGGTATCTTCTGAATCAATTACCCTGCCTATTTTTGTGATGTCAGCGAATATGCCTATATCATTTGTTATTCCCTCGTCAATGTCATTAATGTATATTACGAACAACACTGGGAATAAAATTGATCCTTGTTGGACGCCACGTGTGACTAATCCCCACTCAGAGATCACCCTATTTTTTGCACACTTTCCACTTCTTGTGGTCAGCCACACCTCGATCCATGACAGGACTTTTCTCCCAACACCATATGCTGCCACTTTCTTTAACAATGTCTTATCCTTGATTGTGACTAACTGCTTCAAATGCTTTTCTGAAGAAAGTAATTTAGTCACACAGGACCGGCTCCTCGTGAATCCATGCTGAGTATCACCAATGAAATTATGCTTAACAAGGTGGCTTCATATAATATCAACTATAATTGATTCTAGTAATTTGCTTATAATTGAGGTCAGGCTTATTAGGTCATAACTTGATGGTAATGACTTACCCACTTCTTTCAGAATACGAATTAGCTATCTTCCACACCTCATACCCTACACTTGTTTGAAGAGACATATTAAAAGTGTTAGTTAATGGTTCATAAAATTTAATTTTTAACACTTTAAGAACCCTTGAAAAAAGTTCATTAGGACTTGGGGATTTGTTTTTCTTTAATAACTTTTTTCAACACCATATCCCTAGTGACTGTGATATTATATAATTTATCTTCTTCAGACTAAACAGACTAAAGAGACTAAACAGACAACAAAGGGGGTTTGGTTTGTAAGTCACAGAGTCGCTCATATGCTCAGAACTACTAAACATCTCAAATGATGTTGAAGTTTTGTATTCAACCTTGTATACAAGCTTGTCGTTGTGGTTGTATAAAACCTCCGGATGCAACTTCCCAGCAATTCCAGGTACCTCTTTTGAAAATTGACCACTGTCTGAAAAATCTCCAAACTCCTGCCCCAAACATCTTACTACTGGGAGATTTCAACTTGAGATATCTAAAATGGAGGAGTGTAGAAAATAATATTTTAGCAGAGATCACCCCAGGAGGCAGCTCAGATGAAAATTCACACACACACGAGCTATTGAATCTCTGCACCAAATTTACCTTAACCCAATAAATATTAGAGCCTACAAGACTGGAAAATACGCAAGATCTGATCTTCACTAATAACTACGATCTGTTACGTAATATAACCGTATCAAAGACAATACACTCAGATCACAACATAATAGAGGTACAGATTTGTATGCACAGAGCTCCTGACCAGCAAAATGTGATCAGTCATGAGGGTGTCTTCACAAAATTCAACTTCAATAACACAAACATACAATGGGACTAAGTCAACCATGTCCTAAATGAAACAACACGGATCCGAACCTTTGCATAGAAAAATAAACTCTGTGGTTCTTGAGATCTGTTCAAGGCACATTGCATTAAGAAAAAGAGACACTCCCCATACAGATGATGGCGAAGAATCACAGAGCTGCGGAGAGGAGCCAATATATCTGAAATACGAAGGGAGGGACTGGTGAATGAAATAGCAAATATTGAACTTAAGCATAAGGAATCTTATAGGAGATAAGAATCTCAGGAAGAACTAAAAGCCATGAAGGAAATTGAAAATAAAACCAAAACACTTCTTATATGCCAAATCTAAGAAAAAAACAACATCCAGTATTGGGCCCCTGCTTAGGCGAGATGGGACCTACACAGATGACAGAAAAGAAACGAATGAGATACTAAAGTCCCAGTACGACTCAGTGCTCAGTGAGCCATTACCCAAACTAAGGGTCAACAATCCAAATGAATCCTTCATGAACGTTACCCAAAATCTGGTCATCTCAAAAATCTGTGATATTATCCTAACATCACAAGACTTTGAAAAGGCAATAAATGATATGACCACAGGGGTCATCCCACACTCACTAAAAACAACAGACATAGCCCCACTCTACAATGGTGGCAGTAAAACAATTGGAAAGAACAACAGACCGATATAACTATCATCCCAAATCTTTGAAAGGGTTCTAAGAAGCATGATCGCCGACCATTTAGATACACATCAGTTACACAACTCAGGGCAACACGCGTTTACGAAAGGTCGCTCCTGCCTGTCCCAACTGCTGGATCACTATGGCAAGGTCCTGGATGCTATAGTGGATAAACAAAACGCAGATGCATTACACATAGATTTTGCAAAAGCCTTCGACAAGTGTGACCATGGTGTAAAAACGCACAAAATGCGTGGTAAAGGAATAACAGGAAAAGTTGGTAGATCGATTAGTAACTTCCTGACAAACAGAACACAGAGAGTAATAGTAAACAGTGTAAAGTCTAAGGCAGCTTCGGTGAAAAGCTCTGTTCCACAAGGCACAGTACTCGCTCCCATCCTATTCCTCATCCTCATATCTGACATAGAGATGTAAGCTACAGCTCCGTGTCTTCCATCTCGGATGACACCCGAATTGCTATGACAGTGTCCTCCATCGAAGACACCGCAAGACTGCAAGCGGACATCAACCAAGTCCTTAAATGGGCCTCTCAAAACAATATGAAGTTCAATGATGAGAAATTTCAACTACTCAGATATGGAAAACTTGAGGAAATTAAAATTGTATCAGGGTACACAACAAATTCTAACCATACAATAGAACGAAAAAGTAAAGTGAAGGACCTGGGAGTGATAATGTCAGAGAATCTTGCCTTCGAAGACCACAACGATGTATCTGCTAGAAAAATGATAGGATGGATAATGAGAGCCTTCAAAATTAGAGACGCCAGACCCATGATTCTCTTCAAATCGCTTGTTCTCTCTAGACTGGAATACTGCTGTACACTAACTACCCCCTTCAAGGCAGGCGAAATTGCTGACCTGGAGAGCGTACAAAGAACTTTCACGGCACACATAAATACGATAAGGCACCTAAATTACTGGGAACGGTTGAAGTCCCTTGATTTGTATCTCCTGGAATGCAGGCGAGAGAGATACATTATAATATACACTTGGAAAATCCTAGGGGGATTAGTACCAAACTTATTCACGAAAATGACTCCCTATGAAAGCAAAAGACTCGCCAGGAGATTCGACATTCCCTCAGTGAAAAGCAGGGGCACCACGAATACATTGAGAGACAACACAGTAAGTGTCAGGGGCCCAAGATCGTTTAACTCCCTCCCAGCATACATAAGGGGGATTACCAATAGACCCCTGGCTATATTCAAGAAGGCACTGGACAGGCACCTAACGTCAGTACCTGACCAGCCGGGCTGTGGTTCGTACGTCAGTTTCGTGTGGCCAGCAGTAACAGCCTGATTGATGAGACCCTAATGCACGACGAGACCTGGTTTGAGACCGAGCCGTTGGGGCGTTGACCCCCGAAACCCTCTCCAGATATACTCCAGACCCACTATAAAAATTGATTACTGGGATATTGTGTCTTCTTGTGTGGAAACAGAGAAGAAATATTTGTTACAAAAATGGAGCATATTTCATTCTCCTTGTCAGTAAGCTGTCGAGTTAGTTTTAAGGGAACCTAACTTCTAACATTTTTTTCTATGCACCTGGAAAAAGCCGTTCCAGTTTGTTTTCACATCCTTAGCAACTTTAAGTTCAGAGTCATGTTTAACTTTTCTTATCCCTTTTTTGATCTCCCTCTTAATGTGAATATATTGATTCATAAGTTGACCATCTCCTTGTTATATACGTTATAAACATTTTTTTCTGCCTTCAAAGGTGTTCGAGGCTGTTGTTCATCCATTTCGGATCATTTTTTTCTCTTTTTGGGCAGCGTTTATAGTGTTTCGAAAGCTGTCATATTAATACCTTTCTTTGTTACCCCAGTCCACAGTTGATAGTATTTCCTAAACTCATCGTAATCCACTATATGAAAATTTGGGACTGTTACTGAATTTTCTCTATCAATACTCCCTTTCAATACTGAAGGTAATCAATTTGTGGCCTTAGCACCAGGTTCATCTGCAATTTCTGGTTGATTAACCATTGAATTCTTGTTTGGCAGAACCATATCAAACAGGTTATTTGCCCCTAGTTGATTCTGTAGTAATGAGCTTTAAAAAACTAATCTTGACCTATCCTCTGGATTTTTTGTGACTCTAGATTTTCAGTCAAGGAATTCCGATCAATTTGACCAAAGTTAGTCACTTTATCGTGCCATGTAGCCTCAACAGTTTTCTTTTGGAGTAGTCTCCCTTGGTCCTTATTTAAGTTTGGGGGACGGTATATCCCTCTTAAAATTAATTTTCATGCCCTTTCGAAAATTCTACCTAAACAGACTCTGCGTGTTCTTTCAGTTTTTATACTCTTAGAAGAACTTAAATCTCTGAATATGAAATTCAGTAGGCATGTCCCCAGTTCTTCATGTTAAACCACGTCTCAGTTATGGCAAATACGTTAATGTTACCCTCTCTTGCAACGAATCTCAACTCATCCACTTTGTTTTTAGCACTTTGACTATATGTGTAATATATATTAAGAAACCCTGTCTTCTCTTTCCCCTCCCTGATCATATCTGTTCCTCCACTATCTCTATTGCTGTCTTTATCACCTAATCCCACTGGCTTAACAATATTTACCTTATTCTATCTATAACTGACATTCCCAAAACTCACAGTATCGCTATCCTGGTAATTCATCCTACCCAATTCTAATGTATCACATTTCATTCCTTTCTCTCAAAAATACATACCTTTTACTATTTCTAGTTTAAAACCCTTATAGCCACCTCCATTGCCCTGGCCTGTGCCTCCACACCTTCCCTATAAAAGTGAACCCTATCCCTGGCATGCATGTCATTTCTGTCATGAAAGAGGTCCTAGTTTTTAATAAATGGTTCTGCAATGTCCAGCCAGCAATTAATACCAGTTGTTCTAGACAACCATTCATTTTCAACTTCTCTCCTCGGCAAAATGTAACATTTTACAGGGCGCCCTTCCTTGTTAATCCGGTCCTCATTACTACATATCTGTCATCGTCGTTATCTCTCGCACTGAGATAGATAACAAGTGTTCTCTATAGCTGTGGCAAGTGCAAATGGCCCTGGATTCCGTGATACTGTAGACTCCTCTCTACGAGGCTGATGCTCACTGGCGGGTGCTCTAATTTGTATTGGAAGTTGAACAACTGGGGTTTTCCATGCTGCAGTGACCTTGCTGAGCCTCTCCGGGCAGTACAGGTTCCTAACCAAGATGCTTCTTGCCACAGTTCGAACACCGACGTTCCATAGCCTCTCCGTAGCAGTCCTTTGTCGGGTGAGACCCACTGCAGATGCATCATATTTTCTTGAAATGGCATCGAGGGTTGAGTTAGTTGTACCTCTGGCACCTGAGGCACCTCAAAGGTTCTGGGGTGTACATCCTAACCTGGTATTTTCCTAACCAACGTAGATCCAGATAAGCTAGGAGTGGTCCTATATGTTAGATCAAGATCCGCCTCGTTGATACATTGCCGTACTTCTTGTTACAGAACTGCACAGCTTTCAAGATGTTTTGGTTACTGAAGATGTGTGGAATCTTCTTCGACTTATTTTTGTGCTATCCACGAATTTCTTCAAGTTACTTGTTATTCCTGTGACAAGATCATTAGTGTCTACCCATTCTCTCTGTCTCTTCTTGATTCGCCGGTACTCTCCCGGCCCGGTCCTTTTCCAAGTGCTGGCCCGGCCTTGGCTCCTTTTCTCGGAAGTATCTCAGACTAATGTCTGCCATGGGAGGAGGTGCAAGGACCTCCTCATCGTCGGGACACATTCCATCCTCATAGGGCTCGTATGGAGAAGCTAGACCTCTCTGGTCTGCCATCCCCACCCCAAGGGGGGTAATGGGAATGGCAGTTTTGTGAGCCGCAAGGTCTGGCTCAGGCACCTACCCTTTCCTAGAAGGACTGGGCATGGTGTCTATCCTCTCCCTCTACCCATTCGAATTTCACCTCAGTTATGTAGACTTTTCATTTCTATTTGTCAGCATTACCTCGATCTATGTTAAAGTCTTTCCATCTATACTATGAGCTGCCGCTTTCATAACAGTCTTTTGCGAGGTATTCTATCGAAAACTTTACTAAAATCTAAATAATCATCATCTTTATCGTGGTCCACTGCTTTATTAAAGGTCAGGAAATTTGCAGGCGATAACGCTCTCTAGTGAAACCATGTTGAGACTTATTTATCAAATAATTCTCATTAAGGTGGCTACGTATTATATTAGGTATAATAGAGACCAACCATCCAGGTAGGTACTACCATCCTGCCAGATGACTGTGACATGGAAACTTATAATTGTTCTACACAATGGTAAGATTGATGGTAACTTTTCTTTTTGTCTCATAAACACGTAAGATAAGTACATCTTGCTACTTGTAAACCATACCCCCGGCCGGGATTGAACCCGCGGTCATAGAGTCTCAAAACTCCAGCCCGTCGCGTTAGCCACTAGACCAGCTAGCCACAATAAGATTCATCCAACTAGGTATATTTCTACACCATAGGAAAGTTAGCACAGGCACCTCTGTGACCACAAATGCAAGTTTTTACAGACGAATCTCCAGCTAGCGTGGCCGTGACGAACTCTAGCGCAAGTCCCTTCACTGCCGTCAACATGACTCAAGAAATCGTAATGACACGATTGCAAATAAACCATACCCCCGGCCGGGATTGAACCCGCTAACGCGACGGGCTGGAGTTTTGAGACTCTATGACCGCGGGTTCAATCCCGGCCGGGGGTATGGTTTATTTGCAATCGTGTCATTACGATTTCTTGAGTCTTGCTACTTGTAATTACATTTTTTTCCTCTATTTTCTAAATAGTTCTTATTTTTATTTATTTTCGTTTCTTCAAGTGAGTCGCCACTTTTTAGGACAATTAATAGCTCACTGAACACTGAGTTGTGCTAGGACTTAGAAATTTTACTGATTTCTTTGTTGTCCACATCGTATACCCATGACCCGAGTCTTGTTGTTGCCTTTTATTTGGATTTTGCGTATAATAAGTATTTTGGATGTACCTCAATTTCAATTATAGCTTTGAGTTCTCATTTTCTGCGATGGACTCTATATGATGTGTTCATGTTGAATTTAACGTCTTCTAATTCTCTAGCAATGTTACGTTTAGTTTTTTAGAAAGTCTACTGTCTTAGTGGTGAACTGGTAGTCATCTTCGCTTTCCAACCTGTTGATAAAAGAGACACTTGTGCAACATTTGGGTATTCTTATTCTGGGAACGTTTCGTCAGCCAATGGCTTCTTCAGTCCAATGTAGAGAACAGTGGAAGATTAGGTGGAGCTGGAAATAAATGGTATCAAATACCGACACAGTGGAAATATAAACACATATGCAGTATAATGTGATCCTTTATTGACAACGTTTCACCCACACAGTGGACTTTTTCAAGTCACACACAGATCTACCTGGGGTGGAAGGTACGGGAGTATTTATAGTCATGTTCAGAATGTTGAGGTCAGGTGGAGAATGCTGCATCTGATGATCTACCGGGTGGAGTTATAGAGTCTTGGGTAGCTTGGCAGGGGTATTGGACAAGTTGTGAGTAGATCTTCTGCAGTGTTCTATGTTCTTATGTGGGATAGCGATGAAGAAGTTTCTTGGCGAGTGGTTCAGCTATGTTATAGAAGCCGTTGTTCTGGTTGAAATTGTTGGTTATAGAGATAAGCGATGATTCCAGGATTCTTCGGTATTGAGTGTTGTCTTCTGTGGCGATAAGTCTTGAGTTTCTGTAGTTAATTAAATGGTTGTGTGAATTGCGATGTTGTACACATGCATTCCTTGTATCGTCAGTCCTGCTTGCATATTGGTGTTCTGAAATACGTGTTTGGAGGTCTCTTGATGTTTCGCCCACATATAAATTGTTGCAGTCATTACAAGGGATTATGTATACCCCTGCAGAGGATGGAGGCTTGTCCTGTCTACTACTGGTGATGTCCTTGATGGTCGTGGTTGTGGAGGTAGATACTTGGAATGATGTATTGGAAAAGATGTTGGAAACATGTTTGGCAATGGAGTTGTTGGGGATGACTATGTATCTCTTCTCGGCAGTGTCTTCTCTGGGTGTGTTGAAGATGTTTAATGTCCGTCGTCTGCAGTCTCTGATGAAGTGACGAGGATAGTGGAGTTTAGAAAATACTTGTTCAATTATAGTGCATTCTTCCTCAAGGAACTCATTGCTGCAGATTCTGAGTGCACGCAGGAAGAAGCCTATAATTACACCACGTTTGGTTTTGGTGTCGTGGTGAGAGTAGAAGTGGAGAAGATCGTTTTGGTTGATGGGTTTTCGATAGACTTTAAAACGAAGTTCGTGGTCAGCTTTGCAGAGCAGAACATCAAGGAAAGGAAGAGTGTTGTCGACTTCTTCTTCAAGTGTGAACTGGATTGAAGGCTCGACCTGGTTGAGCTTGTCTTGGAGAGCTTGAACGTTGAAGCGTTTAGGATTTATGAGGAGAATGTCGTCAACATAACGGAGCCAGGTGACAGACGAAGGAATAATGGTGGAGAAACGTTCGGCTTCTAGATGTTCCATGTATAGGTTCGCCAGGACCGCACTGAGTGGCGAACCCATGGGTAGTCCAAAAGTCTGCTGAAAGAGGTGATTTTCGAAAGAGAAACACGTAAAGCCAACACATAGTTCAACAAGGTCGATGAAATCGCTGGCTGGAATGGGAAGATCAAGTGAATCGTCAATTTTCCTGCGGAAGAGATCGATGGCTTGTGTAGTAGGTACTTTGGTGAATAGGGAAGTCACGTCAAGGCTGGAAAGTTTCTTGTTCCTGATGTTGATGTTGCGAATGCGATTGAGAAGATCACCCGAGTGTTTGAGATGTGCTGGACTGATAGTGCCCAAGAGTTTAGAGAGGTGTTTTGCAAGAATTCCTGAGAGCTGGTGGGGAGCACTGCCTATTCCCAAGGATATGGGCCTCAGTGGGATACCAGGCTTGTGAGTTTTTGGCAGGCCGTACATTCTGGCAGGTCTGGGGTTGCTTGGGATGGTGTGCAGAAGTTTCTTCCCTTGTTCTGAGCCCCTCAGAATGCGGCGAGTCCTTTGAAGAAAAGTTATAGTAAGGATGTCCACTTGGTTAGTTGTGAGAGGTTTGTAGGTATCTGGGTCATTAAGTAGATTGAGCATTTTGTTCCTGTAATCGTCAGTGTTCATGATAACAACACCACCTCTTTATCAGCTGTGGTGACCCTGATGGTCGTGTCCTCTGCTAAATCTTTGAGTGCATTGATGTAACGTCGAGGTATGACTGGGGAGCTGCGTGTTGAGATGGCTGCTGAGATGATGCCTTGAAGATAGCCTTTTTGGAAGTCGGAGTCATTGTGTCTGTAGTTTTTGGTGATGAAATTGAGGTCTTGTTTTGGTTTCGTAACTCCTGTTGCGAATTTGAGGCCTAAGCTGAGGGCTTCAGTTTCTGTGGTTGACAGTGGACGAGATGAAAGATTTTGAATAATTTTAGGTCTTCCTAAACTTTTCCAGTTACTATTATCGCAGAGTGTTTGTAGTTTCTTAGTAAGTCTGATCTTCTGTTGAACATTTGCTGTGGTAACTCTGCTGCGAATGATTTCGGCGGTGCGTCTGTTTATGTTGCCCCGGAGTGTTGTGCCTAGTGTTCTGGCTTGGAGAAAAGCTTCCTTTGTAGCATTGATTAAGTCATCTGCACACTCTTCAAGGTAGGTCCGAGCTGTAGCGGAGAAAGTTGATTTGATGTTGGCAATTTGAGGAGGAGTAGATCTTGGTAAGACCATTTCTTGGATGCAATCACGAAGAAAATTGTGTCTGTTGCGAAGTGAGTAAGCTTTTAGAAGAAGGTCCAGGTATTCTCTGTGTGAAGGATTCATTTCTACTGCAGTGTTTGACACGATGGAAGTAAATGGTATCAAATGGCGACACAGTGGAAATATAAACACATATGCAGTATAATGTGATCCTTTATTGACAACGTTTCACCCACACAGTGGGCTTTTTCAAGTCACACACAGATCTACCTGGGGTGGAAGGTACGGGAGTATTTATAGTAATGTTCAGAATGTTGAGGTCAGGTGGAGAATGCTGCATCTGATGATCTACCGGGTGGAGTTATAGAGTCTTGGGTAGCTTGGCAGGGGTATTGGACAAGTTGTGAGTAGATCTTCTGCAGTGTTCTATGTTCTTATGTGGGATAGCGATGAAGAAGTTTCTTGGCGAGTGGTTCAGCTATGTTATAGAAGCCGTTGTTCTGGTTGAAATTGTTGGTTATAGAGATAAGCGATGATTCCAGGATTCTTCGGTATTGAGTGTTGTCTTCTGTGGCGATAAGTCTTGAGTTTCTGTAGTTAATTAAATGGTTGTGTGAATTGCGATGTTGTACACAGGCATTCCTTGTATCGTCAGTCCTGCTTGCATATTGGTGTTCTGAAATACGTGTTTGGAGGTCTCTTGATGTTTCGCCCACATATAATTTGTTGCAGTCATAACAAGGGATTATGTATACCCCTGCAGAGGATGGAGGCTTGTCCTGTCTACTACTGGTGATGTCCTTGATGGTCGTGGTTGTGGAGGTAGATACTTGGAATGATGTATTGGAAAAGATGTTGGAAACATGTTTGGCAATGGAGTTGTTGATGGCGAGTCCTTTGAAGAAAAGTTTTAGTAAGGTTGTCCACTTGGTTAGTTGTGAGAGGTTTGTAGGTATCTGGGTCATTAAGTAGATTGAACATTTTGTTCCTGTAATCGTCAGTGTTCATGATAACAACACCACCTCCTTTATCAGCGGTGGTGACCCTGATGGTCGTGTCTTCTGCTAAATCTTTGAGTGCATTGATGTAACGTCGAGGTATGACTGGGGAGCTGCGTGTTGAGATGGCTGCTGAGATGATGCCTTGAAGATAGCCTTTTTGGAAGTCGGAGTCATTGTGTCTGTAGTTTTTGGTGATGAAATTGAGGTCTTGTTTTGGTTTCGTCACTTCATCAGAGACTGCAGACGGCGGGCATTAAACATCTTCAACACACTCAGAGAAGACACTACCGAGAAGAGATACATAGTCATCCCCAACAACTCCATTGCCAAACATGTTTCCAACATCTTTTCCAATACATCATTCCAAGTATCTACCTCCACAACAACGACCATCAAGGACATCACCAGTAGTAGACAGGACAAGCACTCCATCCTCTGCAGGGGTATACATAATCCCTTGTAATGACTGCAACAAATTATATGTGGGCGAAACATCAAGAGACCTCCAAACACGTATTTCAGAACACCAATATGCAAGCAGGACTGACGATACAAGGAATGCCTGTGTACAACATCGCAATTCACACAACCATTTAATTAACTACAGAAACTCAAGACTTATCGCCACAGAAGACAACACTCAATACCGAAGAATCCTGGAATCATCGCTTATCACTATAACCAACAATTTCAACCAGAACAACGGCTTCTATAACATAGCTGAACCACTCGCCAAGAAACTTCTTCATCGCTATCCCACATAAGAACATAGAACACTGCAGAAGATCTACTTACAACTTGTCCAATACCCCTGCCAAGCTACCCAAGACTCTATAACTCCACCCGGTAGATCATCAGATGCAGCATTCTCCACCTGACCTCAACATTCTGAACATGACTATAAATACTCCCGTACCTTCCACCCCAGGTAGATCTGTGTGTGACTTGAAAAAGCCCACTGTGTGGGTGAAACGTTGTCAATAAAGGATCACATTATACTGCATATGTGTTTATATTTCCACTGTGTCGGTATTTGATACTATTTATTTCCATCGTATCAAACACTGCAGTAGAAATGAATCCTTCACACAGAGAATACCTGGACCTTCTTCTAAAAGCTTACTCACTTCGCAACAGACACAATTTTCTTCGTGATTGCATCCAAGAGATGGTCTTACCAAGATCTACTCCTCCTCAAATTGCCAACATCAAACCACCTTTCTCCGCTACAGCTCGGACCTACCTTGAAGAGTGTGCAGATGACTTAAACAATGCTACAAAGGAAGCTTTTCTCCAAGCCAGAACACTAGGCACAACACTCCGGGGCAACATGAACAGACGCACCGCCGAAATCATTCGCAGCAGAGTTACCACAGCAAATGTTCAACAGAAGATCAGACTTACTAAGAAACTACAAACACTCTGCGATAATAGTAACTGGAAAAGTTTAGGAAGACCTGAAATTATTCAAAATCTTTCATCTCGTCCACTGTCAACCACAGAAACTGAAGCCCTCAGCTTAGGCCTCAAATTCGCAACAGGAGTTACGAAACCAAAACAAGACCTCAATTTCATCACCAAAAACTACAGACACAATGACTCCGACTTCCAAAAAGGCTATCTTCAAGGCATCATCTCAGCAGCCATCTCAACACGCAGCTCCCCAGTCATACCTCGACGTTACATCAATGCACTCAAAGATTTAGCAGAAGACACGACCATCAGGGTCACCACCGCTGATAAAGGAGGTGGTGTTGTTATCATGAACACTGACGATTACAGGAACAAAATGCTCAATCTACTTAATAACCCAGATACCTACAAACCTCTCACAACTAACCAAGTGGACAACCTTACTAAAACTTTTCTTCAAAGGACTCGCCGCATTCTGAGGGGCTCAGAACAAGGGAAGAAACTTCTGCACACCATCCCAAGCAACCCCAGACCTGCCAGAATGTACGGCCTGCCAAAAACTCACAAGCCTGGTATCCCACTGAGGCCCATATCCTCGGGAATAGGCAGTGCTCCCCACCAGCTCTCAGGAATTCTCGCAAAACACCTGTCTAAACTCTTGGGCACTATCAGTCCAGCACATCTCAAACACTCGGGTGATCTTCTCAATCGCATTCGCAACATCAACATCAGGAACAAGAAACTTTCCAGCCTTGACGTGACTTCCCTATTCACCAAAGTACCTACTACACAAGCCATCGATCTCTTGCGCAGGAAAATTGACGATTCACTTGATCTTCCCATTCCAGCCAGCGATTTCATCGACCTTGTTGAACTATGTGTTGGCTTTACGTGTATCTCTTTCGAAAATCACCTCTTTCAGCAGACTTTTGGACTACCCATGGGTTCGCCACTCAGTGTGGTCCTGGCGAACCTATACATGGAACATCTAGAAGCCGAACGTTTCTCCACCATTATTCCTTCGTCTGTCACCTGGCTCCGTTATGTTGACGACATTCTCCTCATAAATCCTAAACGCTTCAACGTTCAAGCTCTCCAAGACAAGCTCAACTAGGTCGAGCCTTCAATCCAGTTCACACTTGAAGAAGAAGTCGGCAACACTCTTCCTTTCCTTGATGTTCTGCTCTGCAAAGCTGACCACGAACTTCGTTTTAAAGTCTATCGAAAACCCACCAACTAAAACGATCTTCTCCACTTCTACTCTCACCACGACACCAAAACCAAACGTGGTGTAATTATAGGCTTCTTCCTGCGTGCACTCAGAATCTGCAGGAATGAGTTCCTTGAGGAAGAATGCACTATAATTGAACAAGTATTTTCTAAACTCCACTATCCTCGTCACTTCATCAGAGACTGCAGACGGCGGGCATTAAACAACTTCAACACACCCAGAGAAAACACTGCCGAGAAGAGATACATAGTCATCCCCAACAACTCCATTGCCAAACATGTTTCCAACATCTTTTCCAATACATCATTCCAAGTATCTACCTCCACAACCACGACCATCAAGGACATCACCAGTAGTAGACAGGACAATCCTCCATCCTCTGCAGGGGTATACATAATCCCTTGTAATGACTGCAACAAATTATATATGGGCGAAACATCAAGAGACCTCCAAACACGTATTTCAGAACACCAATATGCAAGCAGGACTGACGATACAAGGAATGCCTGTGTACAACATCGCAATTCACACAACCATTTAATTAACTACAGAAACTCAAGACTTATCGCCACAGAAGACAACACTCAATACCGAAGAATCCTGGAATCATCGCTTATCTCTATAACCAACAATTTCAGCCAGAACAACGGCTTGTATAACATAGCTGAACCACTCGCCAAGAAACTTCTTCATCGCTATCCCACATAAGAACATAGAACACTGCAGAAGATCTACTCACAACTTGTCCAATTCCCCTGCCAAGCTACCCAAGACTCTATAACTCCACCCGGTAGATCATCAGATGCAGCATTCTCCACCTGACCTCAACTTTCTGAACATGACTATAAATACTCCCCTACCTTCCACCCCAGGTAGATCTGTGTGTGACTTGAAAAAGCCCACTGTGTGGGTGAAACGTTGTCAATAAAGGATCACATTATACTGCATATGTGTTTATATTTCCATGAGGTGGAGTTAGAGGTAGTCAGTTCCTCACCCTTGAGTCAATGTGTTCAGTCCACCTGTCTTAATAAAAGTGCAGCATATTTGTGGAGATGGGGCTTATATAGTGTTGATGGATGACAAGGAACTGTAGTAATTGAATCAAAGTGGAAAAAAATCACTAGTGGAAATAGATCGTGCCCATAGGTTAAGCAAGCTTTGAAGAATTGCCTTCATCAAGATCCCAAGATTTGGTGTGTCTGACAGAATCTGAATAGATGGTTTAAATTATGTTAGACATAACAGCCTCTTGGGACCTTGATACAGAGAATTATTCAAAGTTTTCTTAACCTATAGCCACAGTCTACGTCCACTAGTGGGTTTTTTTCACTTTGACTCCGCCTACTATTACTCCACTACATCTGTCTATAGTATATAAGCCCCATCTCTGCGAATGTGATGTACTGTTATATAGAATGATGGCAAAACGTTTTAAGAATAAAGATACCCAAATATTGCAAGTGTCTCAGTAAGAGTGTGTGTCTGGAACATTGTTCTGGTACCGTTGATCTTATCCTTTAGATGTATTGGTTGAGGTCATAGTTTTTCATATTGTTTTCCCAGGATAGTTCAATAACCTGACGATTTGTTGATAAATGAGACACTTGTGCAACATTTGAATATTTTTATTTTGGAAACTTTTCGCTAGGCAGTGGCTTCTTCAGTCAAAAGCAAAGAAACAGTGGAATACGAGAAGGAGCTCGAGGTAATCAGTCCCTCAGTCCGGAATCGATGTGTTAATTCCAACAGTCATATAAGCCCATGTCTTGGAGATGGGACTTATATACTGTAGGTATATTAGATGGAGCAGTGGTAGACGGAATCACTAGTGGAAAAACCCAGTAATGGAAGTAGGTCGTCCCTATAGGTTCAGAATACTTTGAAAAATTTTCTGCATCAACATTCCAAGATGTTGTGTGTGGCAGGTAGGTTCCTCCTTCCACTGCTTCCCCTCATTTGTCTGCAGTATGTACGTATAATCTCCTGGAATATGGTGCACTTTTATCAAGACTGGTGGAATGAACACATCGATTTCAGGATGAAGGACTGATTTCCTCCCTGTTTCTCTGCATGAACTGAAGAAGCTAATGTCTGGAGAAACGCTTCCAGAATGAAGATACCCAAGTGTTGCATAAGTCTCTCATTTATTATTATGTCGGTTTTCTGCATATTGTTTTTCAAAAATCACGATTTATTATGCTATTATTGTTAAATTTAAATTTGTTGAATATGCCCTCATGGCTGAGTATATCATGTTTGAATGTAAATAAGGTTGGGGTCTGAATTTTTTTTCTTAAAAACTAATGTTCCGCACCAGGTCCTCATTTTTAGTGTACAGTATGTTCTACCCCGATCGGTTTTACTATTTAGGCGAATTTGTTGCAGATTCTTACTTGTTCAATTGTGTGAAGCTGTTCATCCAAACTAGCTCAGAGGATTCTTTCGGATGTCGTAGTCTTTGCTTCATTCCTCCAAGCAATATTATAGTTGAGGCTAGGTTTTCAAGACAGTATTTAGCTTTCAATAGTTGGTCTTTGAACTGCAAAGAAATTACTTTTCGTGCCTTATACACAATTACAATAACTAGATTTCGATTTTCAATTTTAACCACCGAAACTTTGATTCTATATGAGTGACTCTTGACTAAAAACAGAGGTCAAATCTACACTTTGTTTATCGGGTGGTATATGAGGAGATTGTACTCAGAAATACGTATGTCGCTATGTTTCTGAAAAGGCAACAAACATTTGATTCGACTGAGTGAAGAGACCGTTAATGAATGGTATGTTGTTGTTGATACGAAGTATAAAACCTGAGTTTTTGCAAAACCAAATGATTCTATCTTGTTTGTCGCTGCGGTGGAATGTTTTTGTTGGATTCAAAATCTGTGGTTCTAGTGAACCTGTTTTCAGTAACTTTGTTTCCAGACCTGGATAGTTTCTATGAGGTGATGTATTCATACTATTCTTACTATTTCGTGCCATTTATTTCCGTTTCTTGACACTAAAAAATAATTACTGCTCTGTCTGGTTGTAATTTCTATGTTCAATTATACGGTTTTGTTACATTATACACTTATAGTAGTTTATATTATTGCCTTGTCTCTTGTCGAGTCAGTGTGTGGTAGTGTCGGGAAACAAAGCTAGTGTGCATGTGGTAGGGCAGGGAAGCTCAGAGCTGCAGTGTGGTAGGGCAGGGAAATTCAGTGCTGGAGTGTGGTATAGCAGGGAAGTTCAGTGCTGTAGTGTGGTAGGGCAGGGAAGCTCAGAGCTGAACTGTGGTAGGACAAGGAGATTCAGTGCTGGAGTGTGGTATAGCAGGGAAGTTCAGTGCTGTAGTGTGGTAGGGCAGGGAAGTTCAGTGCTGTAGTGTGGTAGGGAAGGGAAGCTCAGAGCTGCACTGTGGTAGGGCAAGGAAATTCAGTGCTGGAGTGTGGTAGAGCAGAGAAGCACACAGTGCTGGTATGTGGTTGGGCATGGATTAAAGGAGTTCTGGTATGTAGTAGGGCATAGAAAAACATCGTTCTGGTGTGGGCTAGGGCAAGGAAGAACACAGTGCTAGTGTGTGGTAGGGCAGGGAAGCACATAGTGCTGATGTGCGGTAAGGCAAGGAAACACATAGTGTTGGTGTGTGGTATGGCAGGGAATTTACTGCTAGAGTGTGTTAGGACAGAGAAGCACACAGTTCTAGTGTGTGATAGGACAGCGAAGCACACAGTGCTGGTGTGTGGTAGGGCAGGGAAGAACACAGTACTGATGTGTGGTAATGCAGGGAAGCACCTTGAGCTAGTGTGTGATGAAGCAGGAAAGCACCTAGTGCTGGTGTGTGATAAAGCAGGGAAGCATATAGTTCTGGTGTGTGATAGGACAGGAAAACACACAATGCTGGTGTGTTGTAGGGTAGGGAAGCATACAGTGCTGGTGTGTAGTAGGGAAGACAAAAACACAGTCGAAAGCCTTCTTATAGTCTAGGAAAATGCAAATTACCCATCTCTCTCTCTCTCTCTCTTGTCTTCAGTTACCTTGTCGTAGAACTCCAGTAGGTTAGTTACACAGTATGTATTTCTCATCCCTGAAGCCATGCTGGTTATCTTATAAGAACCCATTTCTTTCTACGTGTTCCACCACACTTCTCAATGGTTTTAAATACTATATTTATCAGTGATTCTGGCCTGTGGTTTAATGCTGCCTATCTCTCTCTTTAAAAATTGGGGCTACATTTGCTTTCTTCCACACCTTTGGCAGTTGCCTTATTTCGACTCATTCATTGAACATTGTTATTAATGGCATACACAGTGCATCTGTGTGTGTGTGTGTGTGTGTGTGTGTGTGTGTGTGTGTGTGTGTGTGTGTGTGTGTGTGTGTGTGTTTTTGTTTTATAGGGATTCTCTAAACTACAACACACACACATGCAGCCCAGAGCTGGTGTAGGGAAGGGAAGCCTACAACACTGGTATTTGTATGGTGTTGCTGGAAAGCCCTCAGAGGGTGTTCATTAGTTTGTGGAGGGGCAAGAGTTTGGTATTCACTGATAAGTTAGAGATTAGCAAGACGTTATCGAGCGTCACCGTCAACATGGTGATGAGTGGGGCGCAGCACCCCTATGTTGTGGACTAATTGGTTATACACATTCACTCTTTCATACATGTTGTTTAAACAATGTACTGCACTCTTATGTTCTCGTGCTTGTAGCTGCAGGTAGCTACATGCTGTGTAGGTGTAAGTTACGGCATGAAATGTTGGTCAGTGTTACTGCGTTCTGTGTAGATGATAGGTACTACGTGTTGTATATACGTAGGTTATTATATGGTTTGTAGGTGAAGGTTAATACGTGCTATGTAGGTGATGGTACTCTGTGTTGTGTAGGTGATAGAACTACGTGTTGTGTAGATGATGGTACTAGGTGTTGTGTAGGTGATGGTACTACGTGTTGTGTATGTGATAGCATTACGTGTTGTGTAGGCGATGGTACTAGGTGTTGTGTAGGTGATGGTACTGTGTTGCGTAGGTGATAGAACTACGTGTTGTGTAGGTAATAGTACTAGGTGTTGTGTAGGTGATGGTGTTAGGTGTTGTGTAGGTGATGGAACTACGTGTTGTGTATGTGATAGCATTACGTGTTGTGTAGGCGATGGTACTAGGTGTTGTGTAGGTGATAGTACTAGGTGTTGTGTAGGTGATGGTATTAAGTGTTATGTAATTGATGGTACTACGTGTTGTGTAGGTGATGGTACTAGATATTGTATAGGTGATGGTACTAGGTGTTGTGTAGGTGATAATACTACATATTGTGTAGGTGATGGTACTACTTGTTGTGTAGGTGATAGTACTAGGTGTTGTGTAGGTGATGGTATTAAGTGTTATGTAACTGATGGTACTACGTGTTGTGTAGGTGATGGTACTAGATATTGTATAGGTGATGGTACTAGGTGTTGTGTGGGTGATGATACTACATATTGTGTAGGTGATAGTACTACTTGTTGTGTAGGTGGTGTTACTAGGTGTTGTGTAGGTGATGGTACTAGGTGTTGTGTAGGTGATGGTACTAGGTGTTGTGTAGGTGATGGTACTACGTGTTGTGTAGGTGATGGTACTAGATGTTGTGTAGGTGATGGTACTAGATGTTTTGTAGATGATGGTACTAAATGTTATGTAGGTGATGGTACTAGGTGTTGTGTAGGTGTTGGTACTAGGTGTTGTGTAGGTGATGGTACTAGATGTTGTGTAGGTGATGGTGCTAAATGTTATGTAGGTGATGGTACTAGGTGTTGTGTAGGTGTTGGTACTAGGTGTTGTGTAGGTGATGGTACTACGTGTTGTGTAGGTGATGGTACAAGGTGTTGTGTAGGTGATGGTACTAGATGTTATGTAGGTGATGGTACTAGGTGTTGTGTAGGTGTTGGTACTAGGTGTTGTGTAGGTGATGGTACTAGGTGTTGTGTAGGTGATAGTACAACTTGTTGTGTAGGTGATAGTACTAGGTGTTATGTAGGTGATGGTACTAGGTGTTGTGTAGGTGATGGTACTAGATGTTGTGTAGGTGATGGTAATAGGTGTTGTGTAGGTGTTGGTACTACTTGTTGTGTAGGTGATGGTACTAGGTGTTATGTAGGTGATGGTACTAGGTGTTGTGTAGGTGATGGTAACAGGTGTTGTGTAGGTGTTGGTACTACTTGTTGTGTAGGTGATGGTACTAGGTGTTGTGTAGGTGATGGTACTAGATGTTGTGTAGGTGATGGTAACAGGTGTTGTGTAGGTGTTGGTACTACTTGTTGTGTAGGTGATGGTACTAGGTGTTGTGTAGGTGATGGTACTAGGTGTTGTGTAGGTGATGGTAACAGGTGTTGTGTAGGTGTTGGTACTACTTGTTGTGTAGGTGATGGTACTAGGTGTTGTGTAGGTGTTGGTACTAAGTGTTGTGTAGGTGATACTTGGTGTAGTGTAGGTGATGGTACTAGGTGTTGTGTAGGTGATGGTACTAGGTGTTGTGTAGGTGTTGGTACTAGGTGTTGTGTAGGTGATGGTACTACGTGTTGTGTAGGTGATGGTACTACGTGTTGTGTAGGTGATGGTACTAGGTGTTGTGTAGGTGATGGTACTAGGTGTTGTGTAGGTGATGGTACTACGTGTTGTGTAGGTGATGGTACAAGGTGTTGAGTAGGTGATGGTACTAGATGTTATGTAGGTGATGGTACTAGGTATTGTGTAGGTGTTGGTACTAGGTGTTGTGTATGTGATGGTACTAGGTGTTGTGTAGGTGATAGTACAACTTGTTGTGTGGGTGATAGTACTATATGTTATGTAGGTGATGGTACTAGGTGTTGTGTAGGTGATGGTACTACTTGTTGTGTAGGTGATGGTACTAGGTGTTATGTAGGTGATGGTACTAGGTGTTGTGTAGGTGATGGTAATAGGTGTTGTGTAGGTGATGGTACTAGGTGTTATGTAGGTGATGGTACTAGGTGTTGTGTAGGTGATGGTAATAGGTGTTGTGTAGGTGATGGTAACAGGTGTTCTGTAGGTGTTGGTACTAAGTGTTGTGTAGGTGATACTTGGTGTTGTGTAGGTGTTGGTACTAGGTGTTTTGTAGGTGATGGTACTACGTGTTGTGTAGGTGATGGTACAAGGTGCTGTGTAGGTGATGGTACTAGATGTTATGTAGGTGATGGTACTAGGTGTTGTGTAGGTGTTGGTACTAGGTGTTGTGTAGGTGATGGTACTAGGTGTTGTGTAGGTGATAGTACAACTTGTTGTGTAGGTGATAGTACTAGGTGTTATGTATGTGATGGTACTAGGTGTTGTGTAGGTGATGGTACTAGATGTTGTGGAGGTGATGGAAATAGGTGTTGTGTAGGTGTTGGTACTACTTGTTGTGTAGGTGATGGTACTAGGTGTTATGTAGGTGATGGTACTAGGTGTTGTGTAGGTGATGGTAATAGGTGTTTACCTGGAGTTTACCTGGAGAGAGTTTCGGGGGTCAACGCCCCCGCGGCCCGGTCTGTGACCAGGCCTCCTGGTGGATCAGCGCCTGATCAACCAGGCTGTTGCTGCTGGCTGCACGCAAGCCAACGTACGAGCCACAGCCCGGCTGATCAGGAACTGACTTTAGGTGCTTGTCCAGTGCCAGCTTGAAGACTGCCAGGGGTCTGTTGGTAATCCCCCTTATGTGTGCTGGGAGGCAGTTGAACAGTCTCGGGCCCCTGACACTTATTGTATGGTCTCTTAACGTGCTAGTGACACCCCTGCTTTTCATTGGGGGGATGGTGCATCGTCTGCCAAGTCTTTTGCTTTCGTAGTGAGTGATTTTCGTGTGCAAGTTCGGTACTAGTCCCTCTAGGATTTTCCAGGTGTATATAATCATGTATCTCTCCCTCCTGCGTTCCAGGGAATACAGGTTTAGAAACCTCAAGCGCTCCCAGTAATTTAGGTGTTTTATCTCCGTTATGCGCGCCGTGAAAGTTCTCTGTACATTTTCTAGGTCGGCAATTTCACCTGCCTTGAAAGGTGCTGTTAGAGTGCAGCAATATTCCAGCCTAGATAGAACAAGTGACCTGAAGAGTGTCATCATGGGCTTGGCCTCCCTAGTTTTGAAGGTTCTCATTATCCATCCTGTCATTTTTCTAGCAGATGCGATTGATACAATGTTATGGTCCTTGAAGGTGAGATCCTCCGACATAATCACTCCCAGGTCTTTGACGTTGGTGTTTCGCTCTATTTTGTGGCCAGAATTTGTTTTGTACTCTGATGAAGATTTAATTTCCTCATGTTTACCATATCTGAGTAATTGAAATTTCTCATCGTTGAACTTCATATTGTTTTCTGCAGCCCACTGAAAGATTTGGTTGATGTCCGCCTGGAGCCTTGCAGTGTCTGCAATGGAAGACACTGTCATGCAGATTCGGGTGTCATCTGCAAAGGAAGACACGGTGCTGTGGCTGACATCCTTGTCTATGTCGGATATGAGGATGAGGAACAAGATGGGAGCTAGTACTGTGCCTTGTGGAACAGAGCTTTTCACCGTAGCTGCCTCGGACTTTACTCTGTTGACGACTACTCTCTGTGTTCTGTTAGTGAGGAAATTATAGATCCATCGACCGACTTTTCCTGTTATTCCTTTAGCGCGCATTTTGTGCGCTATTACGCCATGGTCACACTTGTCGAAGGCTTTTGCAAAGTCTGTATATATTACATCTGCATTCTTTTTGTCTTCTAGTGCATTTAGGACCTTGTCGTAGTGATCCAGTAGTTGAGACAGACAGGAGCGACCTGTTCTAAACCCATGTTGCCCTGGGTTGTGTAACTGATGGGTTTCTAGATGGGTGGTGATCTTGCTTCTTAGGACCCTTTCAAATATTTTTATGATATGGGATGTTAGTGCTATTGGTCTGTAGTTCTTTGCTGTTGCTTTACTGCCCCCTTTGTGGAGTGGGGCTATGTCTGTTGTTTTTAGTAACTGAGGGACGACCCCCGTGTCCATGCTCCCTCTCCATAGGATGGAAAAGGCTCGTGATAGGGGCTTCTTGCAGTTCTTGATGAACACAGAGTTCCATGAGTCTGGCCCTGGGGCAGAGTGCATGGGCATGTCATTTATCGCCTGTTCGAAGTCATTTGGCGTCAGGATAACATCGGATAGGCTTGTGTTAATCAAATTTTGTGGCTCTCTCATAAAAAATTCATTTTGATCTTCGACTCTCAGTCTGGTTAGTGGCTTGCTAAAAACTGAGTCATATTGGGACTTGAGTAGCTCACTCATTTCCTTGCTGTCATCTGTGTAGGACCCATCTTGTTTAAGTAGGGGCCCAATACTGGACGTTGTTCTCGATTTTGATTTGGCATAGGAGAAGAAATACTTTGGGTTTCTTTCGATTTCATTTATGGCTTTTAGTTCTTCCCGCGATTCCTGACTCCTAAAGGATTCTTTTAGCTTAAGTTCGATGCTTGCTATTTCTCTGACCAGTGTCTCCCTGCGCATTTCAGATATATTGACCTCTTTTAGCCGCTCTGTTATTCTTTTCCGTCGCCTGTAAAGGGAGCGCCTGTCTCTTTCTATTTTACATCTGCTCCTCCTTTTTCTTAGAGGAATAAGCCTTGTGCATACATCGAGTGCCACCGAGTTAATCTGTTCTAGGCATAAGTTTGGGTCTGTGTTGCTTAGTATATCTTCCCAACTTATATCGGTTAGGACTTGGTTTACTTGGTCCCACTTTATGTTTTTGTTATTGAAGTTGAATTTGGTGAATGCTCCCTCGTGACTAGTCTCATTTTGTCGGTCTGGGGCTCCACGCATACATGTCTGAACCTCAATTATGTTGTGATCTGAGTATATTGTTTTTGATTTGGTGACATTTCTTATCAGATCATCATTGTTAGTGAAGATGAGGTCTAGTGTATTCTCCAGTCTAGTAGGCTCTATTATTTGCTGGTTTAAATTGAATTTTGTGCAGAGATTTAAAAGCTCGTGTGAGTGTGAGTTTTCATCAGAGCTGCCTCCTGGTGTTATTACTGCAACAATATTATTTGCTATATTCCTCCATTTTAGGTGCCTTAAGTTGAAATCCCCCAGGAGCAAGATGTTGGGTGCAGGAGCTGGAAGATTTTCCAGACAGTGGTCAATTTTTAACAGCTGTTCCTGGAATTGCTGGGATGTTGCATCCGGAGGCTTGTAGACTACCACAATGACTAGGTTTTGGTTCTCGACCTTTACTGCTAAAACTTCCACTACGTCATTTGAGGCATTAAGCAGTTCTGTGCAAACAAGTGACTCTGCAATGTACAGGCCAACCCCCCCCCCCCTTTTGCCTGTTCACTCTGTCACATCTGTATAGGTTGTAACCTGGGATCCATATTTCGTTGTCCAAGTGATCCTTTATGTGGGTCTCAGTGAAAGCCGCGAACATTGCCTTTGCCTCTGCAAGCAGTCCACGGATGAAAGGTATTTTGTTGTTTGTTGCTGGCTTTAGACCCTGTATATTTGCAAAGAAGAATGTTATCGGACTGGTGGTATTGTTGGTACTGGGGGGGGATTTTTTTTCCGGCATTAGTATCTGTATCTGTTGGTTTGGAGTGGAGGCCATCGACTGTGGTTCCGCTCCAGGAATGACTGGATTTGGTGTACGATTTCTGCCATTTCCTGCCAGTTTTTTTTCCTTCCTGGCACTAAAAAACCTCTCCCTCTTGAGTGGCTGTGGCTACCCAGGTTTTCCCATGGCCTGGATGTTTTGTATCTTTTTGTCCCCTTTAGATGGTATGCCTGGCAATTTAAGTTATAGCACAGTCTTTCCTGTACTGAAGAGGTACACATTTCAGGGTGAAAAAGCTTACAGGAAGGGAGTTTGCATTTTCCTGTTGTCATATGGGCATGGCATTTTCTAGGGTGGTCATAGTTGCATGTCCCATCTGTTTTTCCAGATTTCCCATGCCAGCAGATACCAAGTGCATAGTATGTGCACAGGCTTGGTTTCCACTTGCCTTGGGTTTCTGTGACTGTATTCCCTGTTGGTGCATGTTTCCCTGTCTTACTTCTATCCTCCCTAGCACCAACAATGGAGCTCCCACCAGTTGTTTTTGGTAATTTATCCTCACTATTGCTATTGGAGTCCTCTTGTTTGCTATTTCCTGCGGTATTTCTAGTTTGCAATATTGGTTTTATCTTATCTTTGACTACACTTGTTTCCCTACTATGGCTCCTGTCCCCTATGAGGTCATTTATATGTATTCCTTCCTGCGTATAATTCCCGACTACCTGGACAAAATCTCCAGCTTCACCATTACTGTCTCCCAGGACAGTATCTCCAGCTTCACCATTTCTGTCTCCCAGGACAGCACCTCCAGCTTCACCATTTCTGTCTCCCAGGACAGTATCTCCAGCTTCACCATTACTGTCTCCCAGGACAGCACTATCAGCCCCACATTTACTGACTACCAGGACATCACCTCCAGCCTTACAGTTTCTGACTACATGGCCAGTATCAAGGGCAGTACCATCAGCCCAGACTTTTTATGTTCCCATCTGTTGTAGAAAGCTTCCAGGTTTTCTATGAAAGCAGCTTTGATGTTGTCCTCTTTTAATACCCTTGTGATTTTAGTCCACAGATTTTCCTCATTTGGGCATACCCAAAAACATTTCTCTGTTTTAATACTGCTTGTAGCTAGTTCTGGGATATCTGCACAAGGGGCGTGACACCAATTTCCACAAAAATGACAATTTATCCATGTGGAAGCCCGTTTGTTTGACTGACCACAGACTACACACAGCTTCATAATGATTTGTTGTGTAGGTGTTGGTACTAAGTGTTGTGTAGGTGATACTTGGTGTTGTGTAGGTGATGGTACTACTTGTTGTGTAGGTGATGGTACTAGGTGTTATGTAGGTGATGGTACTAGGTGTTGTGTAGGTGATGGTAATAGGTGTTGTGTAGGTGTTGGTACTACTTGTTGTGTAGGTGATGGTACTAGGTGTTATGTAGGTGATGGTACTAGGTGTTGTGTAGGTGATGGTAATAGGTGTTGTGTAGGTGTTGGTACTAAGTGTTGTGTAGGTGATACTTGGTGTTGTGTAGGTGATAGTACTGCTTGTTGTTTAGGTTATGGTACTACTTGTTGTGTAGGTGATGGTAATAGGTGTTGTGTAGGTGTTGGTACTAAGTGTTGTGTAGGTGATACTTGGTGTTGTGTAGGTGATGGTACTACTTGTTGTGTAGGTGATGGTAATAGGTGTTGTGTAGGTGTTGGTACTAAGTGTTGTGTAGGTGATACTTGGTGTTGTGTAGGTGATGGTACTACTTGTTGTGTAGGTGATGGTACTAGGTGTTATGTAGGTGATGGTACTAGGTGTTGTGTAGGTGATGGTAATAGGTGTTGTGTAGGTGTTGGTACTACTTGTTGTGTAGGTGATGGTACTAGGTGTTATGTAGGTGATGGTACTAGGTGTTATGTAGGTGATGGTACTAGGTCTTGTGTAGGTGATGGTAATAGGTGTTGTGTAAGTGATGATACTCGGTGTTGTGTAGGCGATGATACTCGGTGTTGTTTAGGTGATGATACTCGGTGTTGTGTAGGTGATGATACTCGGTGTTGTGTAGGTGATGATACTCGGTGTTGTGTAGGTGATGATACTCGGTGTTGTGTAGGTGATGATACTCGGTGTTGTGTAGGTGATGATACTCGGTGTTGTGTAGGTGATGATACTCGGTGTTGTGTAGGTGATGATACTCGGTGTTGTGTAGGTGATGATACTCGGTGTTGTGTAGGTGATGATACTCGGTGTAGTGTAGGTGTTGGTACTACTTGTTGTGTAGGTGATGGTACTAGGTGTTATGTAGGTGATGGTACTAGGTGTTGTGTAGGTGATGGTAATAGGTGTTGTGTAGGTGTTGGTACTAAGTGTTGTGTAGGTGATACTTGGTGTTGTGTAGGTGATGGTACTAGGTGTTGTGTAGGTGATGGTACTACTTGTTGTGTAGGTGATGGTACTAGGTGTTATGTAGGTGATGGTACTAGGTGTTGTGTAGGTGATGGTAATAGGTGTTGTGTAGGTGTTGGTACTAAGTGTTGTGTAGGTGATACTTGGTGTTGTGTAGGTGATGGTACTAGGTGTTGTGTAGGTGATGGTAATAGGTGTTGTGTAGGTGATGATACTCGGTGTTGTGTAGGTGATGATACTCGGTGTTGTGTAGGTGATGATACTCGGTGTTGTGTAGGTGATGATACTCGGTGTTGTGTAGGTGATGATACTCGGTGTTGTGTAGGTGATGATACTCGGTGTTGTGCAGATGATGATACTCGGTGTTGTGTAGGTGATGGTAATAGGTGTTGTGTAGGTGATGATACTACACATTGTGTAGGTGACAGTACTACTTGTTGTGAAGGTGATGGTACTAGGTATTGTGTATGTGATGGTACTAGGTATTGTGGATGTGATGGTACTAGGTGTTGTGTAGGTAATGGTACTAGGTGTTGTGTCTGTGATGGTAGTAGGTATTATGTAGGTGATGGTACTACGTGTTGTGTAATTACATAGGTACATAATGCTAAGGAGCAGAGGACTTGAAAATCAACACGGAGGCTCTCTGTTGAGAGGAACTGTCTACCTCTGTCACAATTTAGAATAATCGTGCGTTATCTAGGTTTATGATGAGTCCAAGATAGAAAATGTGAAGCTTGTCTATTCTTAAATTTCTCTCTGGCCACTTCTGGCATGAAAACAGTGAGTAAACTAGATGCATATCTGACGCTGAGAAATCCAGGAAAGGTATCCCGGTATTCCGTAAGTTCAGCCTCGTCTGCGTCAATGCACGCAAATGAAATATTGGAGATTGATAATAAAATTCCAGTGCAGCAAAATATAACTATGTACGTGTGTGTGTGTGTGTGTGTGTGTGTGTGTGTGTTTGTGCGTATGAATATCTGTACATATTCACATATTGATTTGTGTATTTACATAATGTATAATTTTTTATGCATGTTTATGTGTGCAGATGTTTGCTTTTGCATATGAATTTTTGTAAGTGCCGGTGCGTATGTATATATGTATGTTTATATCGTGCCGATTAGGTGAAATTGGTTAGTTAGAAAGAACTCCTTTAAAATTAAATCCTTTCTAAAATTTTCTCTTATACGTTTAAAGATATATCTTTTTCATTTATGTACCAAAAGCACCTTAGAAAACTTACCTAACAAGCGCAATTTAATTTAGCCTAATCCAACTAAATATATTTTAGATAAGTTTACAGTAATTTAATAGTAAAAAAAATACAATGAAATGTGTTGTTTTCGTTAGATTCAGAATGACTTTTGGAAAAAAAATTGCATATACAAATTTTCGCTTGCCTTATTCGGCAAGAAGAGTGTTGCTATTTAGGTTAAAAATCGCAAGTTTTACCTATTCGGCACGACATGAACGTATGAAAAAAAAATGAGGCGTTTTCGAGCTTGAGCAAAACAAAATCGAAAAATGGGATGGAAAAATGTCAGGCAAATTTCGGCGATACCTAAAAGTTCCAAACTTACCGGAAAAAAAAATGGCATGGCAATGACAGGAAGATGGAACTGGATGTAAGACATGTGTCATAATTACCTCTGCTAAACAGAACTGTTATTGTCTTAGCTATTTATGTTACTACTTTGCCACTCACAGAACTGTTACTAACAGTTATGTTATGACTTTCACAACCCTCTACTGCAATCATTGATTCGGTTGCCTCATTGTCAGTCATCAGCCTGATGCAGCTGCTGTACTAAAAGCAGGAATCTTTTGACTTTAGACTGCCCCATCAATTGTATGTCTAAGTGCATTAGGCATAATCTAGGTACTATCCTCCTCGCTATATTCTACACCTTGCTGGTCACTGTGACTCACTAACTTCTGACACAAAACTGTTTGTGGTGACCCAGCATTTCGACAGACAGATTTATAGTGAGCATGTGGGTCATAAAGGTTCTGGCAACTCCAACCACTAGGGCACAATATATTTAGTTGAATCCTGTTCTTGTTAAATGTTTGTCGAGCTAGCTCTTGACTGTATATCCTTTGTAATGTTGGATATTACTATGAACTAGTTACCCACAAATTAAATTAAAATCCATTTTTGAAAACTGTTGGAAGCTATTTCTGGTTAAGGATGCTATTACAGCCACTGTGTTCAAATGCAGCACAACAGTTCACTTGTTCAAATTGTAATATTGTAAGATTCAGCTGTTTGTATTCATTCTATATCTCATTAGCATGGACTTAGTTCAGATGACTTTAAAATGATAGATACAGCTCATAACACTTTGGATTTAAGAATTTTTAAAAACCTACCAAACAACTTTAATCTGGACAAAATGATAATGATTCTGCAATTAAATTATTTACCCTAAAATAATTATATTTCCCTATTTTCGTGAGTTCAGTTCTCTGTTCTCTTCTTATATTCTTCTAATCCCTATGACTATTGTAAATCCGTTTGAAAAGAACCCTTAATTGCATATAGAGGGGTGAATAAGTGATGAGTTATGGCCCAGTACATTTTTTATGTGAGTCTGTCTATCGTCCATTTTCCTTAATCCCATTCTCTGTGTACTGTATTGGTAACAATTGCCAGCCTATGTGAACTGCTTCAATCTGCTGGTGATATTAAGCCCCAAAAACTGCTATAAAGCCGATGAACTATACAGATGAATATTTTTAATATTTTGTAGCAGGCATTCAATAATTAGATATTTCAATAACCGCGAATGGTTCCATAAAACTGAAAATGTTATTCCTCAAGAAATATCATAATTATATTCTCATTGACTGGGGACTTTTCTTGGACCCTCCCCCCCAAAAAAAAAGCAAAACTTTTCTTGTAAATATACTTGATTTAGGTGGCAAATTCGTGACGAAATTTACAGAACTTATAAAAATATTGCCACAAACATGAGTAGTAAGTGTTTTTGTTCCTTTGTAACGAAATGTATGGAAGTTTGATGGCCTGTTCTTATTACTGGACAAGGTATTTTCCTGTCTACTGATACACAATCAGTGCTTAATTGCGAGGCTGTTGTTTTTCTAATGGTTCTTAAAATGCTTCATAGAATATTTCGCGTCTGGCATGAGGCACCTCGCCTTCCTTCTTAACTTCCTCACAGATAAACCTACCTGGGCTCGTCTCTGCTCCCTCGCACTGTTTCAAGCTCTTGAAAGTGTTGGTTGCAACACAAAAGGCCTAGAGCTGTCATTCAACTCAATAACACTGCACTAGCCAAGGATTCGAACCCATGTTGTACTGGTCCCCCTCATGGTAAGCGTGAACCACATGATGCTTTCAACCAGAGGACCACCCAATCCTACATAGATGGCGCAGCCAGCAGAGCTAGCTGTTCTACCGCCATCCGAAGACATTCGGTGTTGTGGGAGCTTCTATGCTAATTTCATTCTCCCTGTTTGGGGTACTAGCTTCACGAGCAGCATATATATATTACTGTAACCACGAACGAGTGGTATTGATCAATTACACTGCGCTAGCCAAGCTAGCTCTGCTGGCTACGTCATGTTTGTAGAAATGGGTGGTTCTGTGGTTAAAGCGTCATGTGGTCCTCGCTCAGCATGAAGGGGCCAGTACAACATGGGTTCGAATCCTTGGCTAGTGCAGTTTTGTTATTGATCAATACCACCATATATATATATATATATATATATATATATATATATATATATATATATATATATATATATATATATATATATATGTATATATATGTATATATATATTTTTTTTTTTTTTTTTTTTATTATCACACCGGCCGATTCCCACCAAGGCAGGGTGGCCCGAAAAAGAAAAACTTTCACCATCATTCACTCCATCACTGTCTTGCCAGAAGGGTGCTTTACACTACAGTTTTTAAACTGCAACATTAACACCCCTCCTTCAGAGTGCAGGCACTGTACTTCCCATCTCCAGGACTCAAGTCCGGCCTGCCGGTTTCCCTGAATCCCTTCATAAATGTTACTTTGCTCACACTCCAACAGCACGTCAAGTATTAAAAACCATTTGTCTCCATTCACTCCTATCAAACACGCTCACGCATGCCTGCTGGAAGTCCAAGCCCCTCGCACACAAAACCTCCTTTACCCCCTCCCTCCAACCCTTCCTAGGCCGACCCCTACCCCGCCTTCCTTCCACTACAGACTGATACACTCTTGAAGTCATTCTGTTTCGCTCCATTCTCTCTACATGTCCGAACCACCTCAACAACCCTTCCTCAGCCCTCTGGACAACAGTTTTGGTAATCCCACACCTCCTCCTAACTTCCAAACTACGAATTCTCTGCATTATATTCACACCACACATTGCCCTCAGACATGACATCTCCACTGCCTCCAGCCTTCTCCTCGCTGCAACATTCATCACATACGCTTCACACCCATATAAGAGCGTTGGTAAAACTATACTCTCATACATTCCCCTCTTTGCCTCCAAGGACAAAGTTCTTTGTCTCCACAGACTCCTAAGTGCACCACTCACTCTTTTTCCCTCATCAATTCTATGATTCACCTCATCTTTCATAGACCCATCCGCTGACACGTCCACTCCCAAATATCTGAATACGTTCACCTCCTCCATACTCTCTCCCTCCAATCTGATATTCAATCTTTCATCACCTAATCTTTTTGTTATCCTCATAACCTTACTCTTTCCTGTATTCACCTTTAATTTTCTTCTTTTGCACACCCTACCAAATTCATCCACCAATCTCTGCAACTTCTCTTCAGAATCTCCCAAGAGCACAGTGTCATCAGCAAAGAGCAGCTGTGACAACTCCCACTTTGTGTGTGATTCTTTATCTTTTAACTCCACGCCTCTTGCCAAGACCCTCGCATTTACTTCTCTTACAACCCCATCTATAAATATATTAAACAACCACGGTGACATCACACATCCTTGTCTAAGGCCTACTTTTACTGGGAAAAAATTTCCCTCTTTCCTACATACTCTAACTTGAGCCTCACTATCCTCGTAAAAACTCTTCACTGCTTTCAGTAACCTACCTCCTACACCATACACTTGCAACATCTGCCACATTGCCCCCCTATCAACCCTGTCATACGCCTTTTCCAAATCCATAAATGCCACAAAGACCTCTTTAGCCTTATCTAAATACTGTTCACTTATATGTTTCACTGTAAACACCTGGTCCACACACCCCCTACCTTTCCTAAAGCCTCCTTGTTCATCTGCTATCCTATTCTCTGTCTTACTCTTAATTCTTTCAATTATAACTCTACCATACACTTTACCAGGTACACTCAACAGACTTATCCCCCTATAATTTTTGCACTCTCTTTTATCCCCTTTGCCTTTATACAAAGGAACTATGCATGCTCTCTGCATGCATGAATTCTTCCTCCGTAAGCCATACGTGTTGTAAGAGGCGACTAAAATGCAGGGAGCAAGGGGCTAGTAACCCCTTCTCCTGTATATATTATTAAATTTAAAAGAAGAAACTTTCGTTTTTCCTTTTGGGCCACCCTGCCTCGGTGGGATACGGCCGATTTGTTGAAAGAAGAATATATATATATATATATATATATATATATATATATATATATATATATATATATATATATATATATATATATATGTATATATCGTGCCGAATAGGCAGAACTTGCGATCTTGGCTTAAATAGCAAGGCTCATCTTGCCATATAGGACAAGTGAAAATTTGTGTATGCAATAATTTCGCCAAAATCATTCTGAACCTAACGAAAAAAAAATATTTCACTGTGTTTGTTTAGTATTAAATTATTGCAAACAAATCTGATATAAATTTTGTTATGATATGCTAAAATAAATTGCTCTTGTTATAATAAGGTTAGGTAAGTTTTCTAAGATTCTTTTGGTGCAAAATTAAAAAAATTTACATTAACATTAATCAAAAAAATATATCTTTAAACGCATAAGAAAAAAATTCAGAAAGGACTTAATTTTAAATGAGTTTTTGCTAATTGACCAGTTTTACATATTCGGCACTACATATATATATATAAATATATATATATATATATATATATATATATATATATATATATATATATATATATATATATATATATATATATATATATATATATATATATATATATATATGCAATAAGATCACAGTAAACAGGTGATTTCAGAATATGCAAAACAACCACTCTGAAAGAATAGAGAAATTCCAAGCGCTTTCGTGACTACTCACATTATCAAGGAACTATGAAAGTAAAGCATCCAAGAAAGCTATATAAGGGGTCTGGTCGGCACCTCACTATCAGATCCCACAACGGTTTAAACACGTGACGCGCGGCGAGCCAACTTGGAAAGGTCCTTGGCACAACTCACCCCACAAACTATTCTACCCAAGAAATAAGAAATTTTAAATTTTATTTGTCCAGTGTATTATTAAATTCTTCCCAAATTCTATTAATTATAAATGGATCTAATTTATATAAACCAAAGGAAATATTCATATTGAATATTTCCTTTGAATATGAATATTTCCTTTGGTTTATATAAATTAGATCCATTTATAATTAATAGAATTTGGGAAGAATTTAATAATACACTGGACAAATAAAATTTAAAATTTCTTATTTCTTGGGTAGAATAGTTTGTGGGGTGAGTTGTGCCAAGGACCTTTCCAAGTTGGCTCGCCGCGCGTCACGTGTTTAAACCGTTGTGGGATCTGATAGTGAGGTGCCGACCAGACCCCTTATATAGCTTTCTTGGATGCTTTACTTTCATAGTTCCTTGATAATGTGAGTAGTCACGAAAGCGCTTGGAATTTCTCTATTCTTTCAGAGTGGTTGTTTTGCATATATATATATATATATATATATATATATATATATATATATATATATATATATATATATATATATATATATATATATATATATATATATATATAAATTGGATATCACATTGGAGGGGGGGAGTATGGAAGAAGTGAATGTTTTCATATATTTGAGAGTTGGCTTGTGATGGATAGGTTTATAAAGGATGAGGTTAACCATAGAACTGATGAAGGAAAAAAGGTGAGTGGTGCGATGAGATATCTGTGGAGACAAAAAACTTTATCCATGAAGGCAAGGGGAATGTACGAGAGTATAGTGGTACCAACACACACATATGGGTGTGAAGCATCGGCCGTTTCCCCACCAACGCAGGGTGACCCGGAAAAGAAGAAACACCTTCATCATCATTCTCTCCATCACTGTCTTGCCAGAGGTGTGCCTACACTATAGTTAAAAAACTGCAACATATCAACACTCCTCCTTCAGGGTGCAGACACCGTACTTCCTACCTCCAGGACTCATGTCAGGTTTTCCAGTTTCCCTGAATTCCTTCGTTAATGTTATTTTCCTCACACTTCAACAGCATGTCAGGTCTCCACTCGCTCGTATCTAATACGCTCATGCACGATTGCTTGAAGTCCAAACCCCATGCACACAAAACCTCCATTACCCCTTAACATCCAACTTTTTCTAAGACGATCTCAACCCCTTCTTCCTTCCACTACAGAATAATATGACCTCTAAGTCATTCTGTTTTGTTCCATTTTCTCTAAATGTCCAAATCATTTAAAAAATCCTTCATCAGCCCTCTGGATAATAGTTTTAGAAACCCTGCACCTCATTTTAATCTTCAAGCCACGGATTCTCTGCATTATATTCACACTACACATTGTCCTTAAACTTAACGTTTCTACTACCTCCAACCTTCTTCTTGTTGCACCATTCACCAACCAAGCTTCACACCCATACAAAAGCGTTGGTACCACTATATTCTCATACATTACACTCTTTACTTCCATGGATAATGTTCTTTATCTCCACAGATTTCTCAGTGCTTCACTAGCCTTTTTCTCCTCATCAATTCTGTGATTACCCTCGTCTTTCAAAGAGCCATCTCATGAAAAGTCCACTCCCAAATATCTGAATACATTCACTTTCTCCATACTCTCTCCAGTTTGATATCCAGTCTTTCATTACCTAATTCTTTTGTTATTCTCATCACCTTACTCTATCCTACTTTCCCTTTCAATTTGCGTCTTTTACATACTCTTCCAAACTCGTTCACCAACCTCTCAAACTTCTCTTCAGCAATTGTGACAACTTCCACTTTGTGCTAGATTTTTTAACTCTTAATCCCACACCTGTTGCCAACACCCGAGAATTCACCTCTTACAATCACACCTTTAAATATATTGAACACACATTCTGACATCATGCATCCCTGTCAAAAGTCTACTTTTACTGAGAAATAATATCCCTCTTTCTTACATATTCTAACCTGAGCTTCACCACCTAGTTAGTTAGTTTAATATGTTTATTATGCACCCCATACCCATCCAGTGGGCGGTAGTCAAAAGATTACAGAGGTACATAATGGGTCCAGGGACTGGGCCTCAAAGTTTTGATAGCTGAGCAAGTTACAGAGGTAATGAATTCACAATTTACAAAGGTAATGAACTCACAATTTACAAAGGTAATGAACTCCAGGTAGGTCTAGTCACAATCATGACAAGTTACAAAGGTATTTACAGATTACAGAGGTACACAATGGGTCCAGGGACCGGGCTCCAAAGTTTTGATGGCTGAACTAGGTACAAGGTAATGAACTCACAAGTTACAAAGGTAATGAATACTGTAAGAATGGTTACTTACGTGTATACATGGCTGCAATCATGAACAAATTTTAGAGTAATGAGCAATTCACACTTCCACACCCGGTCACAACTGTAGTGAGTTATTGGTGCAAATGTTGATTGCTGAGTCTCTCTCTCTCACACACACACACACACACACATAGAAATTCATACACACACACACCTATTCCATTCATTTGCAACATATGCTACATTGCTCTCCTATCCACCCTATCACATGCATTTTCCAAATCCATAAATGCAACAAGAACCACTTTACCCTTATCTCAATATGCTTCGCTATAAACTGTTGATCTACACACCCCCTACCCTTCTTAAAGCCTCCTTGTTCATCTGAAATCCTACTCTCCATCTTACTCTTAATTCTTTTAATGTTAACTCAAGTTAGAGAGTAACTGTAGTAGGGAACCTGAATGACAAATTGGGAGAAACGGTTATGAAGGTCGTGGTAGGTAAGTTTGGGTGCCAGGTGTAAATGATAATAGGGAGCCCTTTGACTGAACTTAGTAAAGAAAGATGTTTGGTAAGAGGTAATATATATTTTAAGGAAAAAAGTATAAATAAATATACTAGATGTGATATAGGGCGTAATAACAATAGTTTGTTGAACTATACATTAGTTGGCAAAAGGCTAATGGGTAGACTTCTGGTTGTGCCTGTTTATAAAGGGAGCAACAGAAGGAAGGACAAAGAAGACCACAGACAGAGTATAGGCTAGGTGGACAAAGGCTGCAAACCTCACTCAAGGAGAAAGATTTTGGGGTGACCATAACATCGAGCACGTCTCCGGAGGCACACATCAACCAGATAACGGTTGCACCGTATGGGCGCCTGGCAAACCTGAGAATAGCGTTCCGATACCTTAGTAAGGAATCGTTCAAGACACTGTACACTGTGTACATCAGGCCCATACTGGAGTATACAGCACCAGTTTGGAACCCACACCTGGTCAAGCACGACATGAAATTAGAGAAAGTACAAAGGTTTGCAACAAGGCTAGTTCCGGAGCTCAAGGGAATGTCCTATGAAGAAAGGTTGAGGGAAATCGGACTGACGACACTGGAGGACAGGAGCGTAAGGGGACACATGATAACAAGATGCAAAATAATGCGTGGAATAGACAAGGTGGACAGAGACAGGATGTTCCAGAGAGGGAACACAGAAACAAGGGGTCACAATTGGAAATTGAAGACTCAGATGAGTCACAGGGATGTTAGGAAGTACTTCTTCAGTCACAGAGTTTTCAGGAAGTGGAATGGCCTAGCAAGTGATGTAGTGCAGGCAGGAACCATATATAGCTTTAAGACGAGGTATGACAAAGCTCAGGAAGCAGAGAGAGAGAGAGAGAGAGAACCTAGTAGCGATCAGTGAAGAGGGGGGCCAGGAGCTGAGTCTCGACCCCTGAAACCACAATTAGGTGAGTACACTTCAGATAGTTGCTCTGTATCAATAGATTTGTTGAAGAATATTGTTAGTGGCACACACACACTGTCTCTGCTCCCTCAGAACCCATGGTAAGACGTTATCTTGGCCCACAGCCTTCGAGGTATCTAGTTCGCACAGCAGTTTTTTCACCTCATCGGTTTTGTGTAGTGTGTCCAGCATTGGTGTACACTACCGCCTCGGTTTGCTGGAAGCCTTTGTGTCTCCACTGAAAATACCTTCATAAATCTCATGCTGAGCTTTTCACATACTTCTTGGTCATTTCTTGTGAGCTCCCGTTCTTCCTTCCTCTGCCTGATTACCTGGTCCTTGACTGTTGCTTTCCTTCTGGTGTAACTGTATAAAAATTTTAGTTAAGATTTGGCTTTCGATGCTGCTATTCTCATATTAACGTTGAGGCAGGGGAGTGGAGAGGTTACCAGGGGTGTGGGGAGGTTGTCAGGACAACGTCCTGGCAACATATAGGTATCTTTATTGTAGACGTTTCGCCATCCAGTGGCTTTATCAATACAGATTCTAGGACATAAGCACCAACCTTCTTGCCTCTGCTCCAGAGACATGTGTGTGTGTGTGTGTGTGTGTGTGTGTGTGTGTGTGTGTGTGTGTGTGTGTGTGTGTGTGTGTGTAATATCATTAAGGAAAACATTTTCATGGAATTGGGTCTAACTCCCATTAGTTTCACACAGTTATAACAGATGTACAACTGCATGACACTGATTTTTTTTTTTTTTGCGATTGCAGAGCGTAGATAGTAAATTACAACAGCACGTTCAGGATCTTTGATCTCTGGAAATTATCATTGTGGACGAATCGTCGCACTCTCTGTTACAGGGTCATTCTTTGGGTTCTGTGAGGAGGTGTGTCGATGATGTCAGAGGAATTTGCAAGTTGGGGAGGATTTTCTCTGCCTGATATGTACAGTTCTTGCACTGCCTATAGTCGTTTCTTCTTTAGTTTATCAAGCCTTACATTCATTGCATCTATGTCCTGTTGGATGTGTAGATCTTCCATTCTGATTCTGTCTCTCCTCCTGTTGCCTGTGATTAAGCGAAGTGCTCTATTCTGGACTCTTTGTAGCTGTAGCACGTTGGTTTTAGTTATGTGGGAAAGGGCTTGATTAAACCTGTATAGATTGTTGAGGCGGGCTTTGGCTAAATTTATCTTTTAGTGAAGAGATGTGGAGTGGAGTAATCTGTCTATCTCATATCCCAGGATCTTGTTGGGGTTTCTAATGGCAATAGGTACACCTCTGATGGAGATACTCCCCTTGTCTTCTGTGATTGTACAAGAATAGTATACTGTACCGACAAGATGAAAACTGAGACACATGTGCAACGTATGGGTATCATTATTGTAGACGTATCGCCATTGTGGCTTTATCAATACAAATTCTAGGACATAAGCGCCAGCCTCCTTGCCTCTGCTCCAGAAACTTCACGAATACGGTGCTCTTCACACAAACTCTAAGGCTGAGGGATTGTATATAGTTCTACTGTCTTCAAATTATGTCCTAGAATCTGTATTGATAAAGCCACTGGATGGCGAAACGTCTACAATAAAGATACCCAGATACTGCACGTGTATCTCTGTTTTCATCTTCTGTGGTTGTTGCAAAACATCCGATGGTGCTGATAAGGACTTTGTCTGGGTTGGTCGTGATTCTCCATTTTTTCTCCTAGTTTGCTGTTCTTCGTAGTTCCGTTTTCATTTTTTCTATTGCGCTCTCATACTTATATTTTCCCGTTACGGAACTGGATGATACTGCATGGATAACATCATTAGCAAATTGGGTGATGATAGTATCATTGAACTCAGTGTGAGGGAGATCGTTTGCGGATATGGTAAATAGTATCGGACTAAGGCACGAGCCTTGTGGTACTCCAGCTGTCGGTGTGAAAGGTTCTTCGGACTTGCCGTTTAAGGTAGGGATGATTTTTTTTTTTTTGATAAGTTGTATATAAATTTGAGAAAGCTCTAGTTGTGGTTAAGGTAGGAACCAGTTTAAATAAGAGTCCATCATGCCACAGGCTGTCAAAAGCTTTGTGTTCATCCCTGATGGCAATTAGTGCAAGGTTGCATTGTTTCCTCGTGCTAGCAACAGCATTGAAGATGATATTTATAGCTTGTTGAATTCTATATGAGTCCTGAATCCAAACTGGTTTTCAGCGAAGAGGTGATTGTACTCCATGTAGTAGTTTATTAATCTGTTGGAAATGATTTTCTCAAGGAAGTTACCAGTGACTTCAAGTAATAAGATAGCACTGCAGTTCTCTGGTTTATGTTTGTCTTTATTGGGTTTTGCAATGAATATCATCTTTGCTGTCTTAAGAGCCACTGGAAAGTATCCCGAGGCCAAGATGGCATTAAAGATATACCAGAGACATTTTGCAATTTCTGGGTAAGAACTTTACTTGTGTCACTGTTATGCCTGATAGGCCAGGGGCTTTATTACTCATTCTGCCTAAAACTTGACTCGTCTCTCTGAGTGTGATTGGTCGTGTTACGGGGTGTTCCTCATCAAAAGTAGATGTATCAATTAATGGTAATGGTTGTAGGTCTTCTCGGTTTTCGTCTCTCCATTCGTTGACCCGCTATTAATGGTTATTAAATCTTCTACTATTATTGGGGAAGAGAATATTCTCCCATACATCACCCATCAGCCTGGCTTGGTCTCGTGGGTCATCAGGTTTGATATAAATTTCCTCATCATCGTTGGTGAAGGAATGTACAAGATAATGAGTAGGAATATGCTTTGCCCCTAGAAGCTGGCGGATCTTGTTCCAGAATTTTTCAGGTTGACTTTTGTATTGATTAGCTTGAAGAACAAGATATTTCCATATTTCACTTTTGTATTGTGTGATTAGGTTAATTAGTTCTCCTCTCAGCCTCTCAAATATAGCCCTTGTTGACTGTCACGTTTGGTGGTGCCTTCTACACTTTGCTTGATAATTTTGCAAACAGTGCCTAATATCCCTGGTAGATTTATACTGCTGATAGATCTTTGATGTATTTAATTGGCAGTTAGCAAGAGTGACCTCTATGATTCGTTAGTGTAAGGAGCTGATTGCCTCTTCAATTGCATTTGAAGGCTAGTTCTCAAGCGAAAGAGTAAAATCATTGCATAGGCATTCCTTGAAGGGGTCAAATCCTAGAGTTTCTTAGGAGTGGGCATTTGAAATGGCGATGCCTGTGTTGTTATTATAACAGGTATGTGGTCTGATCATACATTTCCACCAGCGGAGAGACTGCAATGGTATAGGTCACAATCTCTGTTGGTCAAGTCTATATTAGGTGCCCCCGAATGATGTCCTACATATGATTGAAAGAATGAGCCTTGGAATGATAGATTTCTTGCTGTCATTATATTAAATAATGGTTTTTCCCTTAGGTTACCCAGCAGATTTCCGGCTCCGCAGTTGAATAGTACAGGGTGATGAACATTAAAATCTCCTGCCAGGATTATAGGAATATTCCTACTTAGGATGCAGTATAAGGGAATGGACTTTCTGTATGCTGTCTAAGAGGAAAATAACCAGTTCCAACTATTAACTGACCATATGAGGTCTTCAGTTCTATTACTATAATGTTTTCTTCATCAATGTAGATGTTACGAAATGCATATCCTAGCTTCACTAGGACGGCCACTCTACTAAAGGACCCTCTCGATTTATCGACAGTAGAGTAACCACGTATCTTTACATGTTGGTCTGCTCTCGCAGCTGTTTCAATCAAAATGATGATGTCAGGGTCGTGATTGTGTAGTTCGACTTCAAGGATGTAGCGATTGTTAAAGAAATGTTGAATATAAAGTTGCAAAATTGTAATCCCCATTATTTCGTGGAGTTTGCTTTTTTGCCGCGTACAGAGAGTTGGTGTCTGAGATTATAGCTGCACGAGTGCAAGCTCTCCCTACTCGATTCATCAAGGGAAGGATTGTAGGTCTGCGTGGTTTTCTGTGTGCTGGCTATTTCCTCTTCCTCAGTGCTGCTGGTGATATTAACTCGTGCGTCAGATTCATCATCTAACAACTGAGGCATGGCATTCCCAGGTTTCAGGCGGCATATTCTCAACACTTACTAGAGGAGACAGTGGGGACTCCATGTGAAACTGTGTAAGTTCACTTGGAGTATCCTGGGAAACTACTTGTATTGTTGGGTCAGCTTCGATAGCGGTAGACTAAGCATCAGTGTCTGGCGCAAGTGCTGGGGCAGATATGAACACACTGATCTGAGTTTTTTTTTTTTTAACTGGGTTTTCCATTACCGCTGGTCCTTGGTCATGGGATGAAGTTTGAGTATGTGTGGTTGTTAGGGAAGGCACATACGTCCTGTCCTGTAAATTCGGGTGTCATCTGCAAAGGAAGACACAGTGCTGTGGCTTACATTGCTGTCTATGTCAGAAATGAGGATGAGGAACAGGATGGGAGCGAGTTCTGTGCCTTGTGGAACAGAGCTTTTGACAGTAGCTGCCTCGGACTTTACTCTTTTTACTCTTACTCTTTGAATTCTGTTTGTTAGGAAATTATTGATCCATCTACCATTTTTTCCTGTTATTCCTTTATCGCGCATTTTGTGCACTTTTACACTAGAACTTGCGATTTTTGCTTAAATGGCAACGCTCTTCTTGCTGAATATGGCAAGCGAAAATTTGAGTATGCAATAATTTCGCAAAAAATCATTCTCAACCCAAGGAAAAAACATATATTTCATTGTGTTTGTTTATTACTAAATTATTATAAATTTATTTAATATATGTGTAGTAGGAGTAGGCTAAATTAAATTGCGCTTGTTATAATAAGGTTAGGAAAGTTTTCTAAGGTTCTTTTGGTCTAAAAGAACCAAAAGAACCTTCGAAAACTTACCTATCTTTATTATAACAAGCGCAATTTAATTTAGCCTGATCCATCTAAATATATATTATATACGTTTACAAAAATTTAATAAACAAACAGACAATGAACAGAATGGTATTTACGAAATTATTGCATACACAAACTTTCTCATGCTCTATTCGGCAAGAAGTGTATTGCTATTTAAACCAAAATGGCAAGTTTTAGTTATTTGGCACGATATATATATATATATATATATATATATATATATATATATATATATATATATATATATATATATATATATATATATATATATATATATATATATATATATATATATATAGAGAGAGAGAGAGAGAGAGAGAGAGAGAGAGAGAGAGAGAGGCAACTGATATATCGGATCATTATTTAGTTATAGCTACAGTTAGAGTAAGAGGTAGATGGGAAAAGAGGAAAGTGGCAACAACAAGTAAGAGAGAGGTGAAAGTGTATAAACTAAGGGAGGAGGAAGTTCGGGTGAGATATAAGCGACTATTGGCAGAAAGGTGGGCTAGTGCAAAGATGAGTAGGGGGTGGGTTGAAGAGGGATGGAATAGTTTTAAAAATGCAGTATTAGAATGTGGGGCAGAAGTTTGTGGTTATAGGAGGGTGGGGGCAGGAGGAAAGAGGAGTGATTGGTGGAATGATAAAGTAAGGGGTGTGATAAAAGAGAAAAAGGTAGCTTATGAGAGGTTTTTACAAAGCAAAAGTGTTATAAGAAGAGCAGAGTATATGGAGAGTAAAAGAAAGGTGAAGAGAGTGGTGAGAGAGTGCAAAAGGAGAGCAGATGATAGAGTGGGAGAGGCACTGTCAAGAAATTTTAATGAAAATAAGAAAAAATTTTGGAGTGAGTTAAACAAGTTAAGAAAGCCTAGGGAAAGTATGGATTTGTCAGTTAAAAACAGAGTAGGGGAGTTAGTAGATGGGGAGAGGCAGGTATTAGGTAGATGGCGAGAATATTTTGAGGAACTTTTAAATGTTGAGGAAGAAAGGGAGGCTGTAATTTCGTGCACTGACCAGGGAGGTATACCATCTTTTAGGAGTGAAGAAGAGCAGAATGTAAGTGTGGGGGAGGTACGTGAGGCATTACGTAGAATGAAAGGGGGTAAAGCAGCTGGAACTGATGGGATCATGACAGAAATGTTAAAAGCAGGGGGGGATATAGTGTTGGAGTGGTTGGTACTTTTGTTTAATAAATGTATGAAAGAGGGGAAGGTACCTAGGGATTGGCGGAGAGCATGTATAGTCCCTTTATATAAAGGGAAAGGGGACAAAAGAGATTGTAAAAATTATAGAGGAATAAGTTTACTGAGTATACCAGGAAAAGTATACGGTAGGGTTATAATTGAAAGAATTAGAGGTAAGACAGAATGTAGGATTGCGGATGAGCAGGGAGGTTTCAGAGTGGGTAGGGAATGTGTAGATCAAGTGTTTACATTGAAGCATATATGTGAACAGTATTTAGATAAAGGTAGGGAAGTTTTTATTGCATTTATGGATTTAGAAAAGGCATATGATAGAGTGGATAGAGGAGCAATGTGGCAGATGTTGCAAGTATATGGAATAGGTGGTAAGTTACTAAATGCTGTAAAGAGTTTTTATGAGGATAGTGAGGCTCAGGTTAGGGTGTGTAGAAGAGAGGGAGAATACTTCCCGGTAAAAGTAGGTCTTAGACAGGGATGTGTAATATCACCATGGTTGTTTAATATATTTATCGATGGGGTTGTAAAAGAAGTAAATGCTAGGGTGTTCGGGAGAGGGGTGGGATTAAATTATGGGGAATCAAATTCAAAATGGGAATTGACACAGTTACTTTTTGCTGATGATACTGTGCTTATGGGAGATTCTAAAGAAAAATTGCAAAGGTTAGTGGATGAGTTTGGGAATGTGTGTAAAGGTAGAAAGTTGAAAGTGAACATAGAAAAGAGTAAGGTGATGAGGGTATCAAATGATTTAGATAAAGAAAAATTGGATATCAAATTGGGGAGGAGGAATATGGAAGAAGTAAATGTTTTCAGATACTTGGGAGTTGACGTGTCGGCAGATGGATTTATGAAGGATGAGGTTAATCATAGAATTGATGAGGGAAAAAAGGTGAGTGGTGCGTTGAGGTATATGTGGAGTCAAAAAACGTTATCTATGGAGGCAAACAAGGGAATGTATGAAAGTGTAGCAGTACCAACACTCTTATATGGATGTGAAGCTTGGGTGGTAAATGCAACAGCGAGGAGACGGTTGGAGGCAGTGGAGATGTCCTGTCTAAGGGCAATGTGTGGTGTAAATATTATGCAGAAAATTCGGAGTGTGGAAATTAGGAAAAGGTGTGGAGTTAATAAAAGCATTAGTCAGAGGGCAGAAGAGGGGTTGTTGAGGTGGTTTGGTCATTTAGAGAGAATGGATCAAAGCAGAATGACATGGAAAGCATATAAATCTATAGGGGAAGGAAGGAGGGGTAGGGGTCGTCCTCGAAAGGGTTGGAGAGAGGGGATAAAGGAGGTTTTGTGGGCGAGGGGCTTGGACTTCCAGCAAGTGTGCGTGAGCTTGTTAGATAGGAGTGAATGGAGACGAATGGTACTTGGGACCTGACGATCTTTTGGAGTGTGAGCAGGGTAATATTTAGTGAAGGGATTCAAGGAAACCGGTTATTTTCATATAGTCGGACTTGAGTCCTGGAAATGGGAAGTACAATGCCTGCACTTTAAAGGAGGGGTTTGGGATATTGGCAGTTTGGAGGGATATGTTGTGTATCTTTATACTTATATGCTTCTAAACTGTTGTATTCTGAGCACCTCTGCAAAAACAGTGATAATTTGTGAGTGTGGTGAAAGTGTTGAATGATGATGAAAGTATTTTCTTTTTGGGGATTTTCTTTCTTTTTGGGGTCACCCTGCCTCGGTGGGAGACGGCCGACTTGTTGAAAAAAAATATATATATATATATATATATATATATATATATATATATATATATATATATATATATATATATATATATATATATATATATATATATATATATATATATATATATATATAATTGCGTGTGTATGTATGTATGTATGTATATGTATACACAATCATTGAAACAAATTACTCAGGTCAAGAAATTGATAATCCTGAATATATTCAGCCCACAACCAAATTTAATACAGCCAGTGTCACTAGCTTGAAATATTTTGTTTAATAAATTCACGAGTTACATGCTCAAATAATTTAAGATCCCGCTTTGTGAGTAGAGGAGCAGAGAAGGTGGGCATCGAAGGAGGGACAGTGTTGTGACGCACTGATGCTAACGTTCCACCTGTCTCTAAGGTACAACTATATCAATTAGTGTACCCTGTTCTAGATGTACCACAGTTCTCCCCAGTAATGTGTGTGAAATGTTAATTCAGGATTGTACCTCTGAAATTCATATACATAATTTATCATAGCTTTCATCATTGTTGAACGTAGAACTGCGTATTTCCTTGTTTGATGGTTAAACGAGTATTGTAAAGAACTGGTAATTGAGTAATGAAACAGAGTGGGTTACTTCAGTGTCCCGAATACCTGATTAAGGATGATAGGTTGAGAAAGCATTAACATATGCCTGTGGTAGTAGTGGAGGGAAGCTAGTAGTGTTGGTGGTGATGCTTGAGAAGGAATTGATGATATTCAAAATAAAGCTAATTGTGATTGTGGTGATCGTGGCAGTTGTAGTGGTTCTCTTGTTGGTGATGGCGTTGCCAGTGGTAGTGGTGTTAGTTGAGGTAATATTGGGGTAAGAGGAAGTACGACGACGTGAGCACACTGTGTTAATTATTTTGAGGATCGGGTTCCTCTTCTCCAGCCCAGCCAGTCTGCCTACCAACCCATCCGTCTGACTACCAGCCCACCTTATGCTAAGCTGCCTACCAACCCATCCACCTGACAGGTAGCCCACCCTATGTTAGCCTGCTTACCAACCCATCCACCTGACAGGTAGCCCACCCTATGCTAGCCTGCCTACCAACCCATCCACCTGACTGCCAGCCCACCTTGTGCTAGCCTGCCAACCAACCCATCCGTCTGACTACAAGCCCACCCTGTGCCATCCTGCCTACCAACCAATCCATCTGACTGCTAGCCCACCCTGTGCTTGCCTGCAAACCAACCCATCCCCCTGACAGCCAGCCCACCCTATGCTAGCCTGCCTACCAACCCATCCACCTGACTACTAGCCCACCCTATGCTAACCTACCTACCAGTCCATCCGCCTACTACCAGGCCACCCTGTGCCTGCCTACCACCATATGCTAGCCTGCCTGCCTGCCTACCAGCCCACCCTATGCTAACCTGCCTGCCTACCAACCCATCCACCTGACTGCCAGCCTACCCTGTGCTATCCTGACAACTAACCCATCCCCCTGACAGCCAGCCCACCCGGTGCCAGCCGGCCTACCAACCCATCCGTCTGACTACCAGCCCACCCTGTGCCAGCCGGCCTACCAACTCATCCACCTGACTGCCAGCCCACCTGTGCCAGCCGGCCTGCCAACACATCTACCTGACTGCCAGCCCACCCTGTGCTAGCCTGCCAACCAACTCATCCACCTAACTGCCAGCCCACCCTGGCTAGCCTGCCAACCAACCCATCCACCTGACTGCCAGCCCACCCTGTGCTAGCCTGCCAACCAACCCATCCACCTAACTGCCAGCCCACCCTGTGCTAGCCTGCCAATCAACCCATCAGCCTGACTGCCAGCCCACCCTGTGCTAGCCTGCCAACCAACCCATCCCCCTGGCAGCCAGCCCACCCAGTGCCAGCCGGCCTACCAACTCATCTACCTGACTGCCAGCCCACCCTGTGCTAGCCTGCTAACCAACCCATCCACCTGACTGCCATCCCACCCTATGCTAGCCTGCCTACTAACCCATCCACCTGACTGCCAGCCCACCCTATGCTAGCTTGCCTACCAACCTATCCCCCTGACTGCCAGCCCACCCTGCGCTAGCCTGCCAACCAACCCATCCACCTGACTGCAAGCCCACCCTGTGCCATCCTGCCTACCAACTCATCCACCTGACTACCAGCCCACCCTATGCTAGCCTGCCTACCAGCCCACCCTATGCTAGCCTGCCTACCAACCCATCCACCTGACTACCAGCCCACCCTATGCTAGCTTGCTACCAACCCATCCATCTGACTACCAGCCCACCCTATGCTAGCCTGCCTACCAACCCATCCACCTGATTACCAGCCCACTCTGTGCTAGCCTGCTACCAACTCATCCACCTGCCTACCAGCCCACCCTATGCTAGCCTGCCTACCAGCCCACCCTATGCTAGAATGCCTACCAACCCATCCACCTGACTACCAGCCCAACCTATGCTAGCCTGCTACCAACTCATCCACCTGACTACCAGCCCACCCTATGCTAGCCTGCCTACCAGCCCACCCTATGCTAGCCTGCCTACCAACCCATCCACCTGACTACCAGCCCACCCTATGCTAGCCTGTTACCAACCCATCCACCTGACTACCAGCCCACCCTATGCTAGCCTGCCTACCAACACATCCACCTAATTACCAGCCCACTCTGTGCTAACCTACCTACCAACCCATCCGCCCACTACCAGGCCCCCCTGTGCCTGCCTTTCTACAAAACCTAATCGGTGCTTGCCCGCCTGCCAGCTAACTGCTTGACTGCTTGCCTGTTTGCTTATCTGCCTGCATGCCCACCAGCTGGTATGTATGTTTATCTGCCCACCAACTTGCCTGCTTGGCTGCCTGCCTGCTCGCTTCTCTGCCTACCTGCCTACTTCCATACCCACAGGATTGCCCACCCTCCCGTCCGTCCATCCGCCAGTTCCACATCCTTCCTGACCGCATGCTAACTCGCTCGTCCGACCGCCCGCTATCTCGCCTCTCATCTCTCCTGTCTTCCAATCTGTCTGCCAGTCTGCCCACCTGTCCTTCCTGCTTGCCGGCCCGCGTGTCTGTTTTTTCTCCCTTCTCGTACTTCCTCTTTCTTTCATTGTCGTACTGAACAGCTTCGAATGGTTCACTGATTGTAAGAATTAAACTTCATTCCACGTCTCCGGGTGTACATCATAGCTTACAGTTTTAAAACAGTTTTATTTTTTGGCAAAGCAAAATTTGAAATTATGATTGAATATATTGTGATGGCGGTGTGTGAATAATTTTTACATACATGTTTTTAAGTTCAAGGTTTTGTTTAAATGTGAATATGAAGTCTTACTTTTTGTCCAGATTACTGGAAGTGTCTTTGAACGGATAAGCCAACTGCAGATGTAAATCCAAATGTACTAGTTCCTAGGCCTTTTGTGTATGAATATGGTTTTGCGCTACCACTCACAGGATAGATATGGAGTGTACAATTAGCCGCTTCAGCGGCAGAATCTCTCTCTCTCTCTCTCTCTCTCTCTCTCTCTCTCTCCCACCCTGTGCTTGCCAGCAAACCAACCCATCCCCCAGACAGCCAGCCCACCCTATGCTAGCCTGCCTACCAACCCATCCACCTGACTACTAGCCCACCCTATGCTAACCTACCTACCAATCCATCCGCCTACTACCAGGCCACCCTGTGCCTGCCTACCACCCTATGCTAGCCTGACTGCCTGCCTACCAGCCCACCCTATGCTAACCTGCCTGCCTACCAACCCATCCACCTGACTGCCAGCCTTCCCTGTGCTATCCTGCCAACCAACGCATCCCCCTGACAGCCAGCCCACCCGGTGCCAGCCGGCCTACCAACCCATCCGTCTGACTACCAGCCCACCCTGTGCCAGCCGGCCTACCAACTCATCCACCTGACTGCCAGCCCACCTGTGCCAGCCGGCCTGCCAACACATCTACCTGACTGCCAGCCCACCCTGTGCTAGCCTGCCAACCAACTCATCCACCTAACTGCCAGCCCACCCTGGCTAGCCGGCCAACCAACCCATCCACCTGACTGCCAGCCCACCCTGTGCTAGCATGCCAACCAACCCATCCACCTAACTGCCAGCCCACCCTGTGCTAGCCTGCCAACCAACCCATCAGCCTGACTGCCAGCCCACCCTGTGCTAGCCTGCCAACCAACCCATCCCCCTGACAGCCAGCCCACCCGGTGCCAGCCGGCCTACCAACCCATCTACCTGACTGCCAGCCCACCCTGTGCTAGCCTGCTAACCAACCCATCCACCTGACTGCCATCCCACCCTATGCTAGCCTGCCTACTAACCCATCCACCTGACTGCCAGCCCACCCTATGCTAGCTTGCCTACCAACCTATCCCCCTGACTGCCAGCCCACCCTGCGCTAGCCTGCCAACCAACCCATCCACCTGACTGCAAGCCCACCCTGTGCCATCCTGCCTACCAACTCATCCACCTGACTACCAGCCCACCCTATGCTAGCCTGCCTACCAGCCCACCCTATGCTAGCCTGCCTACCAACCCATCCACCTGACTACCAGCCCACCCTATGCTAGCTTGCTACCAACCCATCCACCTGACTACCAGCCCACCCTATGCTAGCCTGCCTACCAACCCATCCACCTGATTACCAGCCCACTCTGTGCTAGCCTGCTACCAACTCATCCACCTGACTACCAGCCCACCCTATGCTAGCCTGCCTACCAACCCATCCACCTGACTACCAGCCCACCCTATGCTAGCCTGCTACCAACTCATCCACCTGACTACCAGCCCACCCTATGCTAGCCTGCCTACCAGCCCACCCTATGCTAGCCTGCCTACCAACCCATCCACCTGACTACCAGCCCACCCTATGCTAGCCTGTTACCAACCCATCCACCTGACTACCAGCCCACCCTATGCTAGCCTGTTACCAACTCATCCACCTGACTACCAGCCCACCCTATGCTAGCCTGCCTACCAACCCATCCACCTGACTACCAGCCCACCCTATGCTAGCCTGTTACCAACCCATCCACCTGACTACCAGCCCACCCTATGCCAGCCTGCCTACCAACCCATCCACCTAATTACCAGCCCACTCTGTGCTAACCTACCTACCAACCCATCCGCCTACTACCAGCCCCCCCTGTGCCTGCCTTTCTACAAAACCTAATCGGTGCTTGCCGGCCTGCCAGCTACCTGCTTGACTGCTTGCCTGTTTGCTTATCTGCCTGCATGCCCACCAGCTGGTATGTATGTTTATCTGCCCACCAACTTGCCTGCTTGGCTGCCTGCCTGCTCGCTTCTCTGCCTACCTGCCTACTTCCATACCCACAGGATTGCCCACCCTCCCGTCCGTCCATCCGCCAGTTCCATATCCTTCCTGACCGCATGCTAACTCGCTCGTCCGACCGCCCGCTATCTCGCCTCTCATCTCTCCTGTCTTCCAATCTGTCTGCCAGTCTGCCCACCTGTCCTTCCTGCTTGCCGGCCCGCGTGTCTGTTTTTTCTCCCTTCTCGTACTTCCTCTTTCTTTCATTGTCGTACTGAACAGCTTCGAATGGTTCACTGATTGTAAGAATTAAACTTCATTCCACGTCTCCGGGTGTACATCATAGCTTACAGTTTTAAAACAGTTTTATTTTTTGGCAAAGCAAAATTTGAAATTATGATTGAATATATTGTGATGGCGGTGTGTGAATAATTTTTACATACATGTTTTTAAGTTCAAGGTTTTGTTTAAATGTGAATATGAAGTCTTACTTTTTGTCCAGATTACTGGAAGTGTCTTTGAACGGATAAGCCAACTGCAGATGTAAATCCAAATGTACTAGTTCCTAGGCCTTTTGTGTATGAATATGGTTTTGCGCTACCACTCACAGGATAGATATGGAGTGTACAATTAGCCGCTTCAGCGGCAGAATCTCTCTCTCTCTCTCTCTCTCTCTCTCTCTCTCTCTCTCTCTCTCTCTCTCTCTCTCTCTCTCTCTCTCACACACACACACACTTCATCTTTCTCAATTCCTCGTTACTTCAGCTCTTATCATCCTCATTCCCACCTCTCGTGGAGCTCCTTAATCTTCCATTATCATAATTACAAAAGCCTCCTTATAATAGGCTCACATACAACAAAAACCTTATAAATCCGATGAAGTGCACAGCAAACCACGTCATCCGCATCTGCACCCACATTTTTTTCACCACAGCTCAACCTCCACCCACGCTTCCACACCCACAGTTCAATCTCTATCCTCACTTTTATCACACCTCAATCACCACTCACAGCACAGACTCAACCCACACTTAACCCACAGCTCAATTTAAGTCCACACTCTTTACCCACAGCTACTTCTTCACCCACAGTTACTCCTTCACACACACTTCCTTCAACCACAGCTCTATCTCCTCTCATATTTCGATCACCAATAACCCAACATCCACTCACACTTCCTTTACCCTCAGCTAACTTTCACGCACTCTTCTTTCAGCTACAGCTAGACCTTCGCTCACATTTCCTTCGCCCACAGTTCAAGTTCTATCCACACTTCTGTACCCGCTGTTCCACCTCTCTCTAAATTTCCTTCTCTTTAAGCTCCCGCTTCACCCACACTTTCTCCACCCACAGCTACCTCTCCCTACAGCTACATCACCCCACAAACCTCTTCAGCAACGGCTGCCCATTAAACACAGTTTTTTCACCAACAGCTGCCCCAGCATCCACATTTCCTTCACCAAGTTCAACCCCCACCCACACTTCCTACACCCACAGCTCCCTCTCCACCTACGAATTCTTCCCTCACAGCTCTATTTTCAAATGCTCCTTAACCACCTCATCAACTGCGCATCATTCACTCATACCTCCAACTTCATTTACACCTACCTCTGCTACGTCTCCACCTCACTAACACCTCCAACTTCACCTACAACTCTCGATGCCACATCTCCACCTCACTAACACCTACATCTTCATCTACACACCTCCGCTCTCCACCTACTCCTCACTTTCTCTACCCACAATGTTATATCACAATACTGGGACTTTACTGAATTCATTAAACTAAATTTACATTAATCAGCATTAAACAGACATTTTAAAGTTGGAGAAGTGAATATATAATTCCACGCTGTTAAAATTATAAAAATTATATAACAAACTACTTTGTCAAAGAGAAAGGCATTCGTCAGTGCAGTAGATGGCAGGATAACGCCGCCCCCCCATTACCCCCTTTTTTTCGCTCCACACCCCGCCCCTTGATGTATTTATTTTCTAAAATGTTTCCATTTTTTTGTGGTCTCCGGTTCCTCGGATCAAAATTTTTACCATCGAGTAAACAAAATTTCCCTTCACTTCCATCTCCTTGGATCAACTTTCACCTTGATTTTTCGAATTTTTCTAGGGTTATCTTCGAATTCCTCGTATCAACTTTCACCTCGAATTTTGGGGTGTTTTTCGGATTTTTCTGAGGGTTACCCTGAGATCGAGCACCAGCTCCAGGGCCGACTTTTGCTCCAAATCGAACATAGCACCAAATAGTGTTTAAGGTACTCCAGCTCCTGGGTCACATATTTTAGATTTACCCCTTAAAATTTCTCTATGGTAACTACAATTGGTTAAGTTCCCCTTCCTCTACAGGCTAAGTGGTAATTCAAGTGGTAAACACAGAGGTAAGCATACGAATGATAGATACATTTTAGAGTTATTATGACTGATATATTAACCCAGGATAATATTTTTTAGATACTATACAAGTGGTAAAGACATTCAGCCAATGGTAAGTATAGACATTCAAATAGATTCATTTGGTGAAGTTCCCCTTAAGCGTCAATGCCACCAAGTAGTGTGACGTCACTGGTAGTCAACAGGTCCGATCAGGTAAACACAGGTGGGTGTGACGTCACAGGTGGTCCTCCTATCTGCGTAAATACACACATGATAACCACCAAGTAGAATGACGTCACGAGACAGTCAGCAAGTTGGATCAGATAACCCCAGGTGGGTGTGTGACATCTCGGGTGTCCCTTATTTGGGTAAGACATAGGCATACACCCGGTAAACACCTATGCGTCATTTGATAAAGTTCCCCTATCTAGGTAAGGGTTATACATACAAGTGGATAAAGTTTCCCTATCTGGGTAAGGGACATGCATACAAGTGGATAAAGTTCCCCTATCTAGGTAAGGGATATGCATACAAGTGGATAAAGTTCCCCTTTCTGGGTAAGGGATATGCATACAAGTGGATAAAGTTCCCCTATCTGGGTAAGGGTTATACATACAAGTGGATAAAGTTTCCCTATCTAGGTAAGGGATATGCATACAAGTGGATAAAGTTCCCCTATCTAGGTAAGGGATATGCATACAAGTGGATAAAGTTCCCCTATCTAGGTAAGGGATATGCATACAAGTGGATAAAGTTCCCCTATCTAGGTAAGGGATATGCATACAAGTGGATAAAGTTCCCCTATCTAGGTAAGGGATATGCATACAAGTAGATAAAGTTCCCCTGTCTAGGTAAGGGATATGCATACAAGTGGATAAAGTTCCCCTGTCTAGGTAAGGGATATGCATACAAGTGGATAA
>NC_091320.1:11838174-11845406 GCF_038502225.1 Cherax quadricarinatus
TTTATTATCGTCCTGTTCTACATAATCTATTATTTCAGGAATATCGCTAGTATTTTCCTGGGTGAAAACTGAGAGGAAGTAGGTATTGAGAATTTCACACACATCCTTATCACTGTCAGTGATCTGACCAGAGTTACTCTTAAGGGGGCCAATCTTGTCTCTAATCTTACATCCGTATGAAAGAACCCTTTTGGGTTAGTCTTTGAATCCCTTGCAACCTTAGCCTCATAATCCCTTTTTGCTTTTCTTATTCCTTTCTTTATTTCTCTTTTTAATTAAATATATTGATTTCTTAACTGCCCATCCCCTCTTTTGATACGCCTATATATGCCTCTCTTTTGACTAAAGAGATGTTTTAATCCATTGTTCATCCATTTGGGATCATTTTTGTTAGATCTAATTTCCATACTCGGAACAAAAGTTGTCTGGGCAGCTAGAACTATGCTCTGAAAAACGTCATATTGGGAACCAAGATCTCCTCCCTGACCCATATTCAGGTCATCCCAATTTAGCCCACCCAGGTAATTTTTCAGTCCCGTGAAGTCAGCCAAGCGAAAATCTGGGACAGAGATTTGATTGCAGTTATCTTGGTAATTCCATGATATATTGAAACTAAGTGATTTGTGATCACTTTCCCCAAGCTCATCATTAACCTCAAGATTATTAATTAGTGATTCTTTGTTGGCAAGAACCAAGTCAAGCAGATTGTTTTCTCTAGTTGGTTCTGTCACATCCTGTTCTAAAAAGCAATCCTGAGCCGTATTAAGAAAGTCACTGGACTCAAGATTTGCTGTCATATTGTTCCAATCAGTTTGTCTAAAGTTAAAATCTCCCATTATCACAACATTATCAACATTATCAACATGATCAGCAAAATGAATTTGTCACATCCCTCGAGAAACTGTAGCCGAACAGATTCTGTGTTCGATGTTTCTAATCTTATATTATGTCTAAGACAACAATTTAAGTTTACTCTGACTTACATCGCCACTCCACCACCCTTTTTGTTGACCCTATCAGTGTGGAATAGTTTATAACCCTGTATGTTGCATTCAGAAGGCATTTCTCTATCTTTCAGGTTGAACCAGGTCTCTGTTATACCAATAATATCTATATTACCTACACTGGCAAGTAATCTCAGCTCGTCTATCTTATTTCTTAGACTCCTACTATTTGTATAATAAACCTTAAGGGAGCTAGTCAGTCGTTGCCCTCTACTATCTCTCTTTCTATGTTGATCAATTGATTTGCCATTACTAGCAACTTTATTCTGAATATTGTCTTTTAAACATCCCTGAGGTATCCCGGTAATAAATGCTGTTTTTAACCCTAATGCTGCAGCCTGATTGTTTCCCACAAACACACACCCATACCTCTATAGTCTATCAATTTAAATTTCTAGATAAGTCATCAGTTACTCTCTCAATCGAATTGGCTAATGCAACCACTCCATCCTCAGAGAGATCAACCCCATCCCTTGCATACATATCACGTTTGCCAAAGGATAGGTCCCAGTTATCAATGAATGGGATTGCAAGTTCCTTGCAGTACCTGTGTAGCCAGCAATTTATACCAGTTGCCCTAGACATTCATTCATTGCCCACTCCTTTTCAAGGCAAGATGCTACATATGACTGGGATCCCTCCCTTAGACCTAACTACTTCTATGGCTGACCTGTACTTATCCAGCAGCTCCTCTCTCCTGCCCTTCCCAATGTCATTACCCCCAGCACTAAGACAGATAATGGGCTTGTTCCCATTACCTGCCATAATATTATCCAACCTGCTGACTATGTCGCCAACACCAGCTCCAGGAAGGCACACTCTCTGTCTGACCTTTCTGTCTCTGTTACAAAAAGCACGGTCCATATATCTTACCTGAGAATCACCTACTATTAAAATATTCTTACCTTGATTAGCAGGGGAATCAGTGATACCTTCAACCTCACTAAGCACTGAAGTACACTCGTCTTGGAGAACAGAGAATCGATTTCCTACCTTCACATCTTCTCTGTTAACTCTCATCTTCCTTCTTCCAGAACTGTGAACCACTTGCCACTTAAAGCGGCTGCCACTATCACTATCACCCATAATATGTTTACCAAAACCAAAGTTTACTTAAGTCAAGACCACTAAGATCACTTTAACTTAGATCAACGTCAACTAACATATCAACTAACAACAGCAATTACTAAGATCACAGAAAACTCTCATTTTTATACACATCTCATGAGAACACTATAACTATGATCACTAAAAAACTAAGCTCACTTTTACTAAGATCCCAGTACACACTCATTCTATACACATATCAGAACACAAAATCATAACTATCAAATCCATAAGATGACCTACAAAATCTAAGATCACTGATCGCAAAACCACTAAGATCACCAAAAGTAAGATCATCAACTAACACATGAAGACCCAAGAACACTATTATTAAGATCACTTACTACTGTATCAAGATTACTAAAACTATGAATATTTTTACTAAGATCACTAAAACTAAGATTACTGAAACTAAGATTACTAATAACTAAGATGACTGAAGAACACTGATATGAAGTCCACTAAAAAACTAAGAGCACTATGAACTATGCTCACTAACATCTATGACATGTTCACTTACATCCAAAATTAAATGCAAAAAAAAAAAAAAAAAAAAAGAGATCTTGATTACAATGTTGTGACGGTATGTGTATAAAAATTTGTGTTCTGTGATCATAGTTTTAGTGGTCTTGTCCTCAGTGATTGAAGTTATAGCGATCTACTGTTCTATATTAAGTGAGATTAGATTTTGGTAATCATGTTATGGATTTGGTGGTCATGATTTTTTTAAAAAATTATCTAATTAATACTGATCTTAGTTTTTTAGTGATCATAGTTTTTTTATGATCTTAGTTTTCTAGTGATCGTAGTTTTAGTTCTGAGGAGATGTGTATAAAAATGAGAGTGTTCTGTGATCTTAGTAATAGTGATCAGAGGTCTTCATGAGTTAGTTGATGTTGATCTTAGTTTTAACAATCTTAGTGGCTTTTATTTGAGTGAGGTTAGATTTTTGGTAATCATCTTATTGGTTTGGGGAAAATTATTTTTGTGAAAATGTGATCTTAATACTGATCTTAGTTTTTTAGTGGTCGTAATTTTTTTAGTGATCTTAGTTTTTTAGTGACCTTGGCCCCGCCTCTTCACTGGCCGCTACTCGGTCACTCTTCCCGCTCATGAGCTTTATCATACCTCTTCTTAAAGTTATGTATAGATCCTGCCTCCATTACATCACTTCATAGACTATTCCACTTCCTGACAACTCTGTGACTGAAGAAATATTTCCTAATATCCCTGTGATTCATCTTAGTCTTTAACTCCAACTGTGACCCCTTGTTGATGTGTCCCATCTCTGGAACATCCAGTTTCTGTTCACCTTGTCGATTCCTCTCAGTATTTTATATGTTGTTATCATAACCTCCTATCTCTCCTGTCTTTCAGTGTCGTCAGGTCGATTTCCCTTAACCTCTCCTCATAGGAAATATGCTAAGGTCAATCACAGTACGCTGAGGTCAGTGGCCACGCGTGGTCATACCTGCCTAAGCCCTCTGGGAGTTAGCGTGGGGTGTTACCAAGCACCATGGCTTGTTGTAGTGTTTTAGAATCTCAGGTTCAAGTGTTGAATGAGGAGGCTTTACTTTTTCAGGAGGAAAATAGGAGGCTGAAGCTTTGCCTTGATGGGTTTGGGAGTAAGAATGAGATGGATTTAGCTGGTAAGGAGGAAATGGTCACCAGCAGTGAGAGTGGCAGCCACTTCAAGTGGCAAGTGGCTCACAGTTCAGGAAGAAGGAAGAAAAGGAGGGTTAATAGAGAAGATGTGAATGTAGGAAATCGATTCTCTCTTCTCCAGGACGAGTGTACTTCAGTGGTTAGTGAGGTTGAAGGTACCACTGATTCCCCTGCTAATCAAGGTAAGAATATTCTAATAGTAGGAGATTCTCAGGTAAGATATATGGACCCTTCTTTTTGTAACAGAGATAGAAAGGTCAGACAGAAAGTTTGCCTCCCAGGAGCTGGTGTTGGTGACATAGTCAGCAGGTTGGATAATATTATGGCAGGTAATGGGAACAAGCCCATTATCTGTCTTAGTGCTGGGGGTAATGACATTGGGAAGGGCAGGAGACAGGAGCTGCTGGATAAGTACAGGTCAGCCATAGAAGTAGTCATACATAGCATCTTGCCAAGAAAGGGAGTGGGCAATGAATGGATGTTTAGGGCAATTTGTATAAATTGCTGGCTACACAGGTACTACAAGGAACTTGCAATCCCATTCATTGATAACTGGGACAAATTCTATGGCAAACGTGATATATATGCAAGGGATGGGGTTCATCTCTCTGGGGATGGAGTGGTTGTATTAGCCAATTCGATTGATGGGGTAATTGATGACTTGTCTTGGGCTTTAAACTGATAAATTGTAAAGGTATGGGTGTGGGAAACAATCAAGCTGCAGTATTAGAGTTGAAAACAGCAGATATTACCGGGATACCTCAGGGATATGTTTAAAAGACAATATTCAGAATAAAGTTGCTAGTAAAGGCAAATCAATTGATCAACAAAGAGAGATAGTAGAGGGCAACGAGTGACTAGCTCCTTTAAGGTTTACTATACAAATAGTAGGAGTCTAAGAAATAAGATAGATGAGCTAAGATTACTTGCAAGTATAGGTAATAGTTATTATTGCTATAACAGAGGCCTGGTTCAACCTGAAAGATAGAGAAATGCCTTCTATTCCACACTGATAGGGTCAACAAGAAGGGTGGTGGAGTGGCGATGTGTGTCAGAGATAATTTAAATTATTGTCTTAGATGTGATATAAGATTAGAAACATCGGACACAGTTTCTCGAAGTTCGTGACAAATTAATTTTGGGTGTGATTTATAGGCCCCTAAACCTTGATAGGGAGTGCAGTAAGCTGTTATGGGACGAAATTCATAAGGCATCTAGATATGAAAATGTTGTGATAATGGGAGATTTTAACTTTAGACAAATTGAATGAAACAATACAACAGGAAATCTTGAGTCTAGTGACTTTCTTGATACAGTTCAGGATTGTTTTTAGAACAGTTTGTGACAAAACTAACTAGAGGAAACAATCTGCTTGACTTGGTTCTTGCCAACAAAGAATCACTAATTAATAACCTTGAGGTTTATGATGAGCTTGGGGAAAGTTATCACAAATCACTTAGTTTCAATATATTATGATAATTACCCAGATAACTGCAATCAAATCTGTACCCCAGGCTTTCACTTGTCCGATTTCATTGGACTGAGAAATTACCTGGGTGGGCTAAATTGGGATGACCTGAATATGGGTCAGGGAGGTGATCTTGGTTCCCAATATAACGTTTTTCAGAGCATAGTTCTAGCTGCCCATACAACTTTTGTTCGAAGTAGGGACATTAGATCTAACAAAAATGATCCCAAATGGATGAACAATATATTAAAACATCTAATTGTTCAAAAGAGAGGCATATATAGGCGTATCAAAAGAGGGGATGGGCAGTTAAGAAATCAGTTAAAGAGAGGAATAAGAAAGGCAAAAAAGGATTATGAGGCTAAGGTTGCAAAGGATTTAAAGAGTAACCCAAAAGGGTTCTTTCAGGTATACAGAAGTAAGATTAGGGACAAGATTGGCCCACTTAAGAATAACTCAGGCCAGATCACTGATAGTGAAAAGGATATGTGTGAAATTTTCAATACTTACTTCCTCTCAGTTTTTACCCAGGAAAATACTAGCGAAATTCCTGAAATAATAGATAATGTAGAACAGGATGATAAACTATGCACGATTGCAGTAACTAGTGATATGGTCCTTAGATAAATAGAGAAATTAAAACCTAACAAATCCTCAGGCTCTGATGAACTGTTTACAATGGTGTTAAAGGAATCTTTTCAACATATCACTACAAACTGGCATAGTGCGTGATAAGTGGAAAATGGCAAATGTAATATCTATTTCAAGGCAGGTGACAGGTCCTTGGCTTCGAATTATAGACCAATAAGCCTTAGCTCTATAGTGGGAAAATTTATGGAATCAATAATTGCCGAAGCAATTCATAGCCATCATGATAGGCATAAATTGATTAATGAATCTTAACACGGTTTTACAAAGGTGCATTCCTGTCTTACGAATTTACTAACTGTTTTCAGTAAGGTTTTTGAGGAGGTAGATCATGGTAATGAATATGATATTGTGTATATGGACTTCAGTAAGGCTTTCGATAGAGTTCCACATCAGAGGCTATTGAGGAAACTTAAGGCATATGGAATAGGAGAAATGTTTTCCTGGGAAAACAAATAGGCAGCAGAGAGTTTGCATAAATGGGGAGAAACCAAAATGGGGGCACGTCACAAACGGTGTTCCACAGAGGTCAGTGTTGGGCCGTTGTTGTTCGCAATTTACATAAACCACATAAGCGACATAAGCAAATTTGCTGATGACACCAAAATAGGCTGGTCAATTCATTCTAATGAGGACACTAGAGCACTCTAGGATGATTTGAATAGACTGATACAGATGCAGTTTAATATAGACAAATGCAAAGTTCCAAATGTTGGACAGAAAAATAACCATGCCACATATAAACTAAATAATGTAGATCTTAATACTACTGATTGCGAAAAGGATTTAGGAGTTCTGGTTAGCAGTAATCTAGAACCAAGACAACAGTGCATTAGTATTCGCAATGAAGCTAACAGAATCCTTAGCTTAATATCTAGAAGTATAAATAATAGAAGTCCTCAGGTTGTTCTTCAACCCTATATATCCTTGGTTAGATTATGCTGCACAGTTCTGGTCAACTTATTACAGAATGGATATATATACACTGGAAAACGTACAGAGGAGGATGACAAAGTTGATCCCATGTATCAGAAATCTTCCCTATGAGGATAGACTGAGGGCCATGAATCTGCACTCTCTCGAAAGGCGTAGACTGAGGGGAGGATATGATCGAGGTGTATAAATGGAAAACAAGAATAATTAAAGGGGATATAAATAGCGTGCTGAAATTTTCCAGCCAAGACAGGAATAACAAAAAAAGGCACAATACCGTGATTGAAAAGATACACAAATGACCCGCACATAGAAGAGAGGAGCTTACGACGACGTTTCGGTCCGACTTGGACCAATTACTTTGTAAATGTGACTTTGTAAATGGTCCAAGACAGGACTCACAGCAA
>NC_091320.1:11845506-11881240 GCF_038502225.1 Cherax quadricarinatus
ACTCACAGCAATGGTTTCAAGGTGGAAAAATTCAGATTCTGGAAGGATTTAGGAAAGCACTGGTTTGGTAATAGAATTGTGGATGAGTGGAACAAACTCCCGAGTACAGTTATAGAGGCTAAAACGTTGTGTGCTTTTAAAAATAATTTAGATAAATACATAAGTGGGTATGAGTTGGATCTGACTAGTTTGTGCTACTAGGTCTGATGCCCTGCTCCTTCCTTAAGTGGAAATTACCTGACTAGGTGGGCCATTGGGCTAATCCGGCTTAGGGGACATGGTCCTGCTTCGCATGGGTCAGTAGGACTGCTACTGTGTTCCTTCTTTCTTATGTTCTGATGTTCTTATATGCTTGGCTAGGTTTGGGTTCCAAACTTGCATTGTATACTCAAATATGGGCCTAATGTACACAGTGTACAGGGTCCTAAATGATCCTTTATTAAGATGTCGGAATGCTGTTCTTAGGTTTGCCAGGCGCCCTTATATTGCAGCAGTTATTTGGTTGATATGCACCTCAGGAGATGTGCCTGGTGTCATACTCACCCCAAGATCCTTTTCCTTGAGTTAGGTTTGTAGTCTCTGACCCCTCCCTGGACTATACTCCATCTATGGTCTTCTTGGCTTTTCCCCAATCTTCATGACTTTGCACTTGTTCGGGTTGAAATTCAGGAGCCAGTTGCTGGACCAGGTCTGCAGCCTGTCCAGATCCCTTTGTAGTTCTGCCTGGTCCTCATCTGAACGAATTCTTCTCATCAACTTCACATCATCTGCAAATAGGGACACTTCGGAATCTATTTCTTCCATCATTTCGTTCACATATACCACAAACACCACCAGTCCTAGGACTGATCCCTGTGGCATCCCGCTCGTTACAGGTGCAAATTTTGACCCCTCGCCATGTACCATGACTAGCTATTGTTTTCCTGACAGTTATTCCCTGATCCACTGTAATGCCTTCCATGTTATCCCTGCCTGGTCCTCCTGTGTGGACCTTTGTCGAACGTCTTCTTACAGTCCAAGAAAATGCAGTCTACCCACCCATTGCTCTATTGTCTTACTGCCGTCATCCTGTCATAGAACTCCAGTAGGTTTATGATGCAGGATTTCCCGTCCTTGAAACCATGCTGGCTGTCGTTGATATGATCATTCCTTTCCAGGTGCTCCACCACTCTGCTGATAATCTTCTCCATGACTTTGCATACTATGTATGACAGTAACACTGGTCAGTAGTTTAATGCTTTGTGTCTCTCTCCTTTTTTAAAAATTGGGACTACATTTGCTGTCTTCCATACTTCAGGTAGTCGCCCTGTTTCGAGAGATGAGTTGACGATCGTTGTTAGTGGTACACATAGCTCCTCTTCTCCCTCTCTCAGGACCCATGGTGAGATGTTATCTGGCTCTATTGCCTATGAGGTATCTAGCTCGCTTAGCAGCCTCTTCACTTTTTCCTCGGTTGTATGTCTAACAATTGTTGGTGCACCCCACTTCTCCATCTTTCTGTAGGCCCTTATGTCTCCTCTGTGAACACTTCTTTGAATCTCATGTTGAGCTCCTCACATACTTTGCGGTCATTTCTTGTGACCTCCATTCCTTCCTCAGCCTGATTAACTGGTCCTTGACTGTTTATCTCCTGTTGTGGCTGTACAACAGCCTTGGGTCCGATTTGGGTTTCGTTGCTATGTCATTCTCGTATTGTCTTTGGGCCTCCCTTCTTACCTGTGCATATTAATTTCTGACTCTATGACTGCTCTGTGTGTGTGTGTGTGTGTGTGTGTGTGTGTGTGTGTGTGTGTACTCACCTGATTGTGGTTGCAGGGGCCGAGACTCAGCTCCTGGCCCCACCTCTTTACTGATCGCTACTAGGTCCTCTCTCTGCTCCATGAGCTTTGTCATACCTCGTCTTAAAGCTATGTATGGTTCCTGCCTTCACTAAATCACTTGCTAGACTATTCCACTTCCTGACAACTCTATGAGTGAGGAAATGCTTCCTAACATCCCTGTGACTCGTCTGAGTCTTCAGCTTCCAATTGTGACCCCTTGTTTCTGTGTCCCCTCTCTAGAACATCCTGTCTCTGTCCACCTTATCTATTCCACGCAGTATTTTGTATGTCGTTATCATGTATCCCCTGACCCTTCTGTCCTCCAGTGTCGTCAGGCCGATTTCCCTCAACCTTTCTTCGTAGGACATTCCCTTGAGCTCTGGAACTAATCTTGTTGCAAACCTTTGCACTTTCTCTAATTTCTTCATGTGCTTGACCAAGTGTGGGTTCCAAACTGGTGCTCCATACCCCAGTGTGGGCCTGACGTACAAAGTGTACAGAGTCTCGAACGATTCCTTACTAAGGTGTCGGAACGCTATTCTCAGGTTTGCTCTGTTGCTCTCTTCATATTCCTTTCATGGCCTCCTGCATTTCTGTGGTGGATTATACATAAGTGCAATGACTACCTTATGTTTCCCAGACTGAAGTGTACCTACTTTGTAATCCCTTTCTCCAGTCTCGCCCATGCCTTCCATTTCCTCGAATCTTCATCTTTTTTTTTCCGAGCAATGCAACCCCTCCTCCCCCTCTGCTCCTTCTATTTTTTCTCAGGATCTGATATCATGGTTGGAAGATTGCTTCTGTTGTCTCAGTGAGATTCGTTTCTGTTACTGCTATGATGTCTGGAGACTTTTCATTGATTCTTTCATGCCACTCCTCATATTTATTGAGATTAGGGAGCTGGAGCCCTGGCAGGGGCCTATGGGGGGTTGGGGTGTGGGTGGGAGCAGAGTTCCCATAGGAGGTTGCTGTAGGGGTGAGGTTTGTGGTGTTGGGGGTGGGTACAGAGGGATCAGTATGTGAGTGTCGGTTTAGATTGTTCAGTTGCCTTGGGGTTCTCGCGGTTGAAGTCCTTCTGCGGGTGTTTCTGGAGGGTGTGTTTGCCCTTCCACCTTTGTCTGGGGGGTTCTGCTCATCTTTGTCATTTCCTCTTGTTCCTCCTTTCGTTTTTTACTCTCTCATTATTACCCTTTCCTCTTGTGGTCTCGATCGAGGTACACACTCTGGTACTCAGGTTTGTCTCTGTCGTGCTTTCTCCTGCAGGATCATGGATCGAGTTGATTCTTCCTTGAAAATTACTTTAAGAGGTAGTTTCCATCCCCATGCAAACCACCCAATTCTCTGAAAATTTGTCACCTGAGTCATGTTGCCCTCATTTATTGCTTTCATGATACCTTCATTCACTTTTTTCTCCTCCTGTTTTCTTTCATTGTAGGTTTCCCCTTCAACTTCCTGGAGCCTGTAGACAAAAACTGATCTTGCCCTTTCGTCCTCCCACTGTGTCACCTACTGTGTCCTCTGAGGTGTTTTAGTTCCTTCCATTGAAGTATTCCTTCCTTCCATCCCTTTCCTGGCTGAGGCCCCTATGCTCAGTGGACTGTCTTTCCGGCTCAGCTGCTCCTGGCCCCTGCAGGTGTCTGTTAGAGTTTCTGCATATATCATAGTCCCTTCATTGTCTTCAGATCTCTCATTTGCTCCTAGTGTGCTCCTCGTTTATGCCTTGGCCCAACATGGGTCCAATAGGGTCCTTGTATACAGTACAGTTTCTTTGCTCCCTCCAGACACCTTGTTTATGCCTGATGCAGAAGTTCCTGATGTTATGTCTGCACTGTCATTTTTCTCTTTAAGCTGTTTCAGGTTTCTCAGTTCCTCTTCCAAGGACTGTATCTCAGCTTCTGCTACTATGGCTTGTTGCTCCCACTTCCAGTTCTCTGCAGCTATCTTTTCCATTTTCGTGTGTGTGTGTGTGTGTGTGTGTGTGTGTGTGTGTGTGTGTTTGAGTGTGTGTTTATGAGTGTGTGTATGTGTACTCACCTAATTGTGGTTGCAGGGGTCGACACTCGACTCCTGGCCCCGCCAGGTCCTCTACCTGCTCCATGAGCTTTATCATACCTCATATGGTTCCTGCCTCCACTACATCATATGCTAGATTATTCCACTTCCTGACAACTCTGAGTGAAGAAATACTTCCTACCATCCCTTTGACTCATCTGTTTCTTCAACTTCCAATTGTGACACCTTGTTTCTGTGTCCCCTCCTGGAACATCTTATCTCTGTTCACCTTACCTATTCCACGCAGCATTTTGTATGTTGTTATCATGTTTTCCCTAATCCTCCTGTCCTCCAGTGTCTTCAGGTCGATTTCCCTTAACCTTTCTTTGTAGGACATTCTCCTTGGCTATGGAACTAGCCTTGTTGCAAACCTTTGCACTTTCTCTAATTTCTTGATGTGCTTGAGCAGGTGTGGGTTCGAAACTGGTGCTACATACTCCAGTATGGGCCTGTTGTACACGGTGTACAGTGTCTTGAACGATTCCTAACTAAGGTATCAGAACGCTTTTCTCAGGTTTGCCAGGCGTCCACATGCTGCAGCAGTTATCTAGTTGATGTGTGCTTCCAGAGACGTGCTCGGTGTTATACTCACTCCAAGATCTTTCTCTTTGAGTGAGGTTTGCAGTCATTTGCCACCTAGCCTATACTCTGTCTGCGGTCTTCTTTGCCCTTCCCTGATCTTCATGACTTTGCATTCGGCGGGGTTAAATTCAAGGAGCCAGTTGCTGGACCACATGTCCAGCCTGTCCAGGTTTCTTTGTAGTCCTGCCTGATCTTCGTCTTATTTAATTCTCCTCATTAACTTCACATCTGCAAACAGGGACACTTCTGACTCTATCCCTTCCATCATATTTACATATACCAAAAACAGCACTGGTCCTTGGACTAACCCCTGTGGGACTCCGCTTGTCACAGGTGCCCACTGTGATACCTCATCACATACCATGACTCGTTGTTGCCTCCCTGTCAAGTATTCTCTAAACCATTGCAGTGCCGTTCCTGTTATACGCACCTGTTCCTCTAGCTTCTGCACTAATGTCTTGTGAGGAACTGTGTCGAGGGCCTTCTTGCAGTCCAAGAAAATGCAATCAACCCACCCCTCTCTCTCGTGTCTTACTTCTGTTATTTTGTTATAAAACTCCAGAAGGTTTTTGGCACAGGATTTACCTTCCTTGAATCAGTGCTGGTTGTAGTTTTTCTTGTTCCGTTCCCGGTGCTCCACCACTCTCCTCCTGATAATCTTCTCCATGACTTTGCATACTATACACGTCAGTGACATTGGTCTATAGTTTAGTGCCTCGTTTCTGTCTCCTTTCTTAAAAATGGGGACTACATTTGCCATCTTCCATACCTCAGGTAGTTTCTCATTTTCAAGAGATGTGTTGAAAATTGTTAGTGGCACACATAGCATCTCTGCTCCCCCTCTAAGGCTCCATAGAGAGATGTCCGGTCTTACCGCCTTTGAGGTATCAAGGGTACTTAGCAGCTTCTTCACCTTCTCCTCAGTTGTGTGTATTTCATCCAACATTTTTTCGTATAACCCTTGTAGGTGTGTATGTGTGTGTGTGTAGGTGTGTATGTGTGTGTGTGTTGGTGTGTATGTGTGATGTAAATCAACTGAAGTCACAGGTTGACCACAACAAACATTGTACATTGTCACACCCCTTGCCTTGGCGCCAACTTGATTCACAGGTGTTCTTGCCATTCACAATAAGGAGTGGTTACAGAAATATTATCGAAATGTAACTCTAGTGGGAAAACACATGATATGCTGATTTGATGAACTGGAAAGAGACCTGTTGGTGTCGTACAGCATGGTGCAATAGTGTGTGTGTGTGTGTGTGTGTGTGGGTGTGGGTGTGTGTGTGTGTGTGTGTGTGTGTGTGCGTGTGTGTCTTGTAATATCTAGTTGGTAATGTGGGTTGAGACAATTGCGTAATATGTTGTTAGTTTTCTTACTGGTACAAGTGAAATCTGAGGGTGTATAGTGATGGTATTGGGCTCACTGCGTGGCCTCAGGGGCTTCCTTTGGGATGACCTGAAATCTTGTCTGAGGTTGGGGAATGTACCTCAAATCCTCTCTGTTATTGTTGACCCTGTTTTCCTGGGCAACCCCAGCCATCTCCTGCCAGGCGCCTGAGTTCCGTCCCTACTCTACCGACACTGCTGCCACCAGCACATCTCGCTCCAGTACAACCTCCTGCAGTACCTCTGCACATCATGCTCCAGAGTGGACGGGCCAGTCACCTCTGCTACCCCATCTACTCCACCCTCCCAACCTCTTCCATTTTTTCCAGCCCTCCCCATACCTCTTCCTACCCATCCTCACCAACCCTCAGGTCAGAACCTCGAAACCTCGATCCTCTCTGTAGGCATTTGGCAACCCTCACAAGGCATATAAAGGGGGATAAGGACCTAGGACCTCATTTAGATGCCCTGGAGGGTATCTGGTTCCACATGACCAGCCAATACAAGGCAGCAATGCTCGGTCCAGAACTTTCCCAGCATGTGCAGGATGGAATTGTCAAGTTTACAGGAGACTCTAAGCACTAATGCACCACTAAACGCGTGATTTAAATGTTCAGCAACAAAGCAGACTACATTGAACTTTATTACATCTCCAAGAAGAAATTCTGGGTCCTTGTAAACAGATCCCTTGAAGACGGCACACTCTTCTAGTATGAGTACCACTGACCAATCACAGTCAACTAAGTTCCCCAGCACTTTGCCACTGGCTAGGGCTGGGGTGTGGCTCTAAACGGACCCTGTTATAGCTGCCTCTGCCCTTCCTGCCTGTCGGATACTACCTAGCATCATTAAACCGTCCATATATTGTCAGCTGCTCACCTCTGGCGTGTTCTCAAGACACTCCCCTTTCTGGGAGCCGACGAAGCCCTACAAGACAGCGCCATCCCTTAAGACACTCCCAACCGTGGGAATCAAGGCCGGTCACCATCTGGAGAAGACCCGGACCGGCAGTACCGGCGAATCTCAATCAGTCAATCATTTAAGTGTAAACAGCTAGAGTTCATGTGTTGACTGTGGTGTTGGGGAAATGTCGATGTAAAACTCTGTGCTGTGAACATTGAGTGAAAAATTGTGAAAAGTTGTTGGGGGATATTAGTAAAAAAAAAATTTGTGATATTGGTTTGTGAAGGCTATGTCTTGCTGTGGGTTATGAGTGAAAAAAATGTTAGTGTTTTTTTTTTGTAAGAATTAAACATGTTGTAAACTGTTGTGAGTTGTGACTTTTGAAGTGAATGGGGGGTTTGTTGGGGGTGTTGTGTTAACTGCATTATATGTTGAGTTGTGGGTATTATAACAGTTGGAAAAAGTTGAGAATGAAAAAATGTGAGATGTTGAGGGGTTGTATAGCATGATGCAGTATTGTGTGTGACTTGTAATAAGGACTTGGTAACGTGAAATGTTGTGCGTTGTGGGTGAAAAATGTGAATGTGTTGTAATATTGAGACAAGTGAGACGGTGTAATGGGGGTGAGGTGCAGGGGAGATGGAGGTGTTGGGGAGATTCTGGGGAAAGAGTGTGTGGTGTGAATGTTGCCCCTATGTTGTATGTAGCCTTAGTTCCTGATGTGTAAAACTGATGTGTGTTAGTTATTAAACACTTGAGAACAATCTAAAATTTGTTGTATTACCGAGAAACAGGAAAAAAGTTTGTGTACTAGAGAAAATGTCTTTTATTTTTGTTGTACTAGAAAAAGAGTAAAAAAAATTATGTAACAAATAAATGTTGAAAAATGAGTTTGTGTAATGAGTCACCTTACCCCATAGGTGAACTTTATCCACTTGTATGTATAACCCTTACCTAGATAGGGGAACTATCCACTTGTATGCATATCCCTTACCTAGATAGGGGAACTTTATCCACTTGTATGTATAACCCTTACCTAGATAGGGGAACTTTATCCACTTGTGTGTATAACCCTTACCTAGATAGGGGAACTTTATCCACTTGTATGTATAACCCTTACCTAGATAGGGGAACTTTATCCACTTGTATGCATATCCCTTACCTAGATAGGGGAACTTTATCCACTTGTATGTATAACCCTTACCTAGATAGGGGAACTTTATCCACTTGTGTGTATAACCCTTACCTAGATAGGGGAACTTTATCCACTTGTATGTATAACCCTTACCTAGATAGGGGAACTTTATCCACTTGTGTGTATAACCCTTACCTAGATAGGGAAACTTTATCCACTTGTGTGTATAACCCTTACCTAGATAGGGGAACTTTATCCACTTGTATGTATAACCCTTACCTAGATAGGGGAACTTTATCCACTTGTATGTATAACCCTTACCTAGATAGGGGAACTTTATCCACTTGTGTGTATAACCCTTACCTAGATAGGGGAACTTTATCCACTTGTGTGTATAACCCTTACCTAGATAGGGGAACTTTATCCACTTGTGTGTATAACCCTTACCTAGATAGGGGAACTTTATCCACTTGTATGTATAACCCTTACCTAGATAGGGGAACTTTATCCACTTGTATGTATAACCCTTACCTAGATAGGGGAACTTTATCAAATGACGCATAGGTGTTTACCGGGTGTATGCTTATCTCTTACCCAAATAAGGGACACCCGAGATGTCACACACCCACCTGGGTTTATCTGATCCAACTTGTTGACTGTCTCGTGACGTCATTCTACTTGGTGGTTATCATGTGTGTATTTACGCAGATAGGGGGACCACCTGTGACGTCACACCCACCTGTGTTTACCTGATCGGACCTGTTGACTACCAGTGACGTCACACTACTTGGTGGCATTGGCGCTTAAGGGGAACTTCACCAAATGAGTCTACCACTTGAGTGTCTATGCTTACCATTGGTTTACCATTGGGTTAATATATCAGCCATAATAACTCTAAAGTGTATCTACCATTGTATGCTTATCTCTGTCTTTAACACTTTAATTACCACTTAACCCAATTGTTGGGAATACATACTTCAGAAAAAATAAACGGAAGAAAAGATGGCAACACTCCCGGAAAATCTGGCAACCCCCATTGGCCCCTATGGGGGTAGGAGGCGGAGTCAGGGGGGTTAGGGGGGCTTTGTGGGGGTCTGCCTGGTGGTAGCTTTGGTAGGGGGGCGGCCGCCAACCCCCCCCCCCCCCCCGACTTAACTGGGAATATACTAAATATTGAGACTGAGGAATACAATTAGCTGATAAAATTAATATATACTTTCAGTATAAAATAGTCCTTAGATGATGGCTGGTAGGAGACCAGTCAAGCTTGTACCGCAACACCCAGGACCTGACGTAGAGGTCTCCTAGGTTGTCTACACATATGCTGCTATGTATGATAATCTATGTAACTGTATTTGTGTATACCTGAATAACCTTACATACTTAGTCTCCGCTCTCCTAACAGAGTCTGGCCACCAAATCTTCATATAGAGCCTTAGCTCTTAACCCACCCAGAGCTCTTTCCAAGAGCCTTAACACAGAGCCTCCAGCTCTGTGTGAGGGATCTTGGAAAGATCTCTTCCCAAGTCTTACTTAGCTATTTTGCCTACGCTAACAAAGGTTTCCTTCTCACTGTCGACATAACTTCTTTGTATCAAGATCCCATTTATCACATCTGTCAGACACTGCAACATCATGGGATCTTGATACAAAGAATTCTTCAACCTTGTCCAACCTTTGGACGAAGACCTACTTCGACTAGTTGATGGTACCACTATGACCCCGCCTCCTCCTGCTTCGCCTCACCTGATTACAGTGTATAAGCCATGTCTACGGCCCTATGCTGCACTTTCTACAAGATTGATGGACTGAACACGTCGACTCCAGGCTGAGGGACTGATTACCTCAAACTCCTCCTCTCCTTATATCCTTCTGATTTGTATTGGACTGATGAAGCCACTGTGTGGCAAAATGTTTCCTCAATAAAGATTCCCATATGTTGCGTAAGTGTCCCAGTCTTCAACTTGTCGGTTTTTTAAACCATTTATCACTCATTTTGAGCTACTGGGAGAACAATCGATTTAGACTTCTCTCTTGCTTGTTGATTTCCTGTTTCTGTGCAAGTCGTCTGCCAGTCAGCATAAGTGCTTGGGCATAATGCTGTATGATGCATACCCTTGCATTTAAAACACTTCTTCAGTGAGCATTTATCTCCGTTGTGTTCACCTAAACACTTAGTGTACCATTGCAGCTGATGCACATGTTTCCATGCCTACATTGTTGTGTATTGACTACAATATTGTGCCCAATGTGATCCGTCACAAAGTACACATTCTGGAGTACGTTTATGTGTGACAGTGTGTTTAGTGTCTGTTATATTCACAGCTTGATAAGCGCCTATATGGGATTTCCCCAATCTGTTATTTGGTGGGAGTTATACTCTTCTTATACAGAGTTGAAGGTTTAGTGTCCACAGTAGGATTTGAGGACTTATCATCATGTCTCATTGCTTGCATGCAAGAAATTGTTGCTTGTAAACCGTTGCTAATTTCATCACAAGTGAAATAGCATTTGTTGTACATAATATTTAATCGTTCAATGGTTTGTGGTGACAGCTTATCCTCTACAATACCACTGATAAACCAATCATATTGATTTAAATCATATTTAGCGTCTAAAGATCTGAGGCTATTATCTAATGTGATCCTAAATGACTGCAAGTCTAGGTGGCTTCAAACTTGAGATTGTAACTGCATGTCTAACCCTGGCTTTGTCAGCATCCAAGTAATTGTCTGACAAGACACGCAAAGCTAGATGATAATTGTCTTTCACCACTGGAAATGAGATCATCGAGTTCTCCCTTCACAAGACAATTAAGATAATTGAACTTAGTGATCTCATCTATGTCACTTTGAGAATTTACTTTCAAAAATATGCAATGGCAATTAGCCAACCTTGGCAATGGGATACCAGGTGTGGCAGGTGTCTAACCACTAGTTACTGTAGATCTCTGTAACAGAATTTTGCGACAGACAGCCTGTGCTCCTGCCCACCGTAATTGTTGAACACTAAAAGTATCTAAGACATTTTTAATATTATCCTCAGAGGGATCTGATTCTAGGAATTCACTTTCATATTTCGCATAATCTGAATTAATGATTTCAAGATGCTGAGTAAATTGATCCAGTTTTACCTTTAGATCGTCAAAATCGATGTTTGTTTCTTGGGTCATCCTTAGACAGACTGAAATTAGATTTTCTAATTGTGTACTCTTCATCTGTAAAGAAGTCAATTGAGTATCCAAGGAAGCCATTGTACTGGAATACTGATAATTCTTAGCACCACGCAGTGTTTAAACACACTACACTGCTATCAACAACTGAGAGCTTGTTGTGTCAACAATACTACTGACCCACTGACCAGTAGAGTCGGTGATCTTGAAGGGTACAGGGTACATATGTCCAGATGCTGAGTCGACTGTAATAACTGTACACTGTATACAGGGCCTAAAGCCAGCAACGTACAACACAATACCTTTCATCCGTGGACTGCTTGCAGAGGCAAATGCAGTGCTTGCGGCCTTCACTGAGACCCACATAAAGGATCTCTTGGACAACGAAATATGGATCCCAGGTTACAACCTATACAGATGCGACAGAGTGAACAGACAAAAAGGGGGGGGGGGATTGGCCTGTATATCGCAGAGTCATTTATTTGATGATGTAGTTGAAGTTTTAGCGGTAAAGATCGAGAACTAAAATCTAGTCATTGTGATAGTCTACAAGCCTCCGGATACGTCCCAACAATTCCAGGAACAGCTGTTGAGAATTGACCACTGTCTGGAAAATCTTCCAGCTCCTGCCCCCAACATCTTGCTCCTGGGGGATTTCAACTTAAGGCACCTAAAATGGAGGAATATAGCAAATAATGTTGTTGCAGTGATAACACCAGGAGGCACCTCAGACGAGAACTCACACACACACACACGAGCTTTTAAATCTCTGCACAAAATTCAACTTAAACTAGGAAATAATAGAGCCTACTAGATTGAAGAATACACTGGATCTCATCTTCACTAACAATGATGATCTGATACGAAATGTCACCATATCAAAAACAATATACTCGGATCACAACATAATCGAGGTTCAGACATTTATGCACGGAGCCCCAGACTGACAAAATGGGATCAGTCACGAGGGAGCCTTCACCAAATTCAACTTCAATAACAAGAACATAAAGTGGGACCAAGTAAACCAAGTCCTAAATGATATAAGCTGGGAAGATAGACTAAGCAACAAAGACCCCAACTTATCCCTAGAACAGAGTAACTCTGTGGCACTCGATGTATGTTCAAAGGAGTAGATGTAAAATAGAAAGAGACAGGCGCTCTCTTTGCAGGCGACGGAAAAGAATAACAGAGCGGCTAAAAGAGGACAATATATCTGCAATGCATAGGGAGAGACTGGTCAGAGAAATAGCAAACATCGAACTTAAGCTAAAGGAATCTTATAGGAGTCAGGAATCGCGGGAAGAACTAAAACAAGATGGGTCCTACACAGATGACAGCAAGGAAATGAGTGAGCTACTCAAGTCCCAACATGACTCAGTATTTAGCAAGCCACTAACCAGACTGAGAGTCGAAGATCTAAAGAAGTTTTTATGAGAGAGCCACAGAAGTTGGTAAACACAAGCCTATCTGATGTTATGCTGACACCAAATGACTTCGAACAGGCGATAAATGACATGCCCATGCACTCTGCCCCAGTGCCAGACTCATGGAACTCCGTGTTCATCAAGGACTGCAAGAAGCCCCTATCACGTGCTTTTAACATCCCATGGAGAAGGAGCATGGACACAGGGGTCGTCCCACAGTTACTAAAAACAATAGACATAGCCCCACTCCACAAAGGGGGCAGTAAAGCAATAGCAAAGAGCTACAGACCGATAGTGTTAACATCCCATATCATAAAAATCTTTGAAAGGGTCCTAAGAAGCAAGATCGCCACCCATCTAGATACCCATCAATTACACAACCCAGGGCAACATGGGTTTAGAGCAGGTCGCTCCTGTCTGTCCCAGCTATTGGACCACTACGACAAGGTCCTAGATGCAAACACTGCAAGGCTACAGGCGGACATCAACCAAATTCTTCAATGGGCTGCAGAAAACAATGTGAAGTTCAACGATGAGAAATTTCAATTACTCCGATATGGTAAACATGAGGAAATTAAAACTTCATCAGAGTATAAAACAAATTCCAGCCACACAATAGAGCTAAAAACTAGTGTCAAAGACCTGGGAGTGATCATGTCGGAGGATCTCACCTTCAAGGACCATAACATTGTATCAATCGCATCTGCTAGAAAAATAACAGGATGGATAACGAGAACCTTCAAAACTAGGGATGCCAAGCCCATGATGACACTCTTCAGGTCACTTGTTCTATCTAGGCTGGAATATTTCTGCACACTAACAGCACCTTTCAAGGCAATTGAAATTGCTGACCTAGAAAATGTACAGAGAACCTTCACGGCACGCATAACGGAGATAAAACACCTCAATTACTGGGAGCGCTTGAAGTTCCTGAACCTGTACTCCCTGGAAAGCAGGCGGGAGAGATACATGATTATATACATTTGGAAAATCGTCGAGGGATTTGTACCAAACTTGCACACGAAATTCACTCTCTCCGAAAGCAAAAGACTCGGCAGATGATGCAACATCCCCCCAATGAAAAGCAGGGGTGTCACTAGCACGCTAAGAGACAACACAATAAGTGTGAGGGGCCCAAGACTGTTCAACTGCCTCCCAGCATACATAAGGGGGATTACCAATAGACCCCTGGACAGGCACCTAAAGTCGGTACCTGACCAGCCGGGCTGTGGCTCGTACGTTTCACTGCGTGCAGCCAGCAGTAACAGCCTGGTTGATCAGGCCCTGTTCCACCATGAGGCCTGGTCACAGACCGGGCCGAGGGGGCGTTGACCCTAGGAACTCTCTCCAGGTAAACTCCAGGTAAACACATGTATATTCATAATCCATACATACATTATATATATATATATATATATATATATATATATATATATATATATATATATATCTATATATATAGATATATATATATATATATAATGTCGTGCCGAATATGTAAAACTGGTCAATTGGCAAGAACTCATTTAAAATTAAGTTCTTTCTAAAATTTTCTCTTATAAGTTTAATGAAAGCTTACACTTATTATAACTTCCTTTAATATATTTCTATAAACTATAAACACTAAACACTATAAACACTGTGTATGTATATTCACTTAAGATAAACTGACCGTCATCTGGAAGAGTGACGGTGAGTTACCTAGCCCCCGTTTTCTGTTAAGTGACGGGTGAGCTCTGGGGGACCCTGCTCCCGTTTTCTATTAAATAGCGAGCCAGCCCATTCTCTTACATTGAGTGTGCAGACTCATATATTTTGATTTATTTTGTAAAATACTAGTTTTACAGTTTTTTCTCTGGAAGGACCACTTGCTCATACACTTGTACACTGTAGTACAAATTTTGGACCACATATGTGGCCACTTATCCGGGTCGAGCATGACCAACTTGTGGGTAATTTAACTCACCAAAACTATGGTTAAAATAAACTTGTAGAACAAATAAACCAGGTACCAACAATGAGGATACTTAGATTTATTGCTGTCTCTGCCTATCGCAGCTTCTTCCAGTAGGTACCTCTGATGTGAGACAGTTCTACACTACGGAGCTGTAAGGGACAATTAAATAATTACCCTTAGGGGGTGTTATATCAGCATATCTCAAACTGATTGCTTATGTTGGGACTCGAAAGTCCACACCTCAGTGCCGACTGCAGGATGATTTCAAGCCCCTTGTGACACAAGAACTGCACAGTCCCCTGTATAACAAGGAAAATTGAAACCTACCTTGCTCATGTAGCATGAGGTATGGTGTTGAATGCACCGTCTTCGACAGGTATAGGTGATTTGATAGAAGTTGAAGTGTCCTTCAGAATGTCCATGTCTTCCACTCAGTCTGGAAATTCGCAACACTTGCACTGGTACACTATGTTCCACAAGATTTGTCTTTTTTTACAGTAATGTCATTACAGGAAGCTGATGACACTTCTCTGTAATTGTTCTGCTATGCCCGATGAAACTGTCTTTTTTTTTAACAAAATGCGCGATCACTAGTGTCTTTGTTATTACAGCCTGAAGCACGAGTTGTTTCGACAAAGTTTAAAAGTAATCTGCCCCCAGCGCATCTCGCTACCTTCACACACCCTTCATTACAAAAGATCTGCTGATTCCAGCCGTTTTTTCTTCCTTGTCAAACTGCAACATGAAAACAACAAGATGTTTGAGTTCTCATTGTGTGGGCATAGGTAACTGTTCATGCTGTCTTTAACATGGTAATAAATGGGTGTAGGATTTTCCTGCTAAGTTAAGAGATTATTTGTCTCTGATTAGCTCTCATTGGTGATCGATACCATGCCTAACCCTTCTAGGGTAGGGTAGGTGCCTGAGTCCGAGCCTTTAGCTCATAAGACTGTCATTTCCATTAGCCCCCTTGGGGCGGGGATGGCAGACCAGAGAGGCCTAGCTTGTGGCTAGGCCTGGGGACAGTTGGTCCCAAAGATGAGGAGGTACTTGTGCCTCCTCCCATGGGAGACTTAGGTCTCAGACACTCCCTAAAGAGGGAGCCAAGGCCGGGCCACCACTTGGAAAAGGCCCGGGCCGGGAGAATACCGGCTAATCTTTAATAATAATAATAAATCTCACTGGTTGCAAAACTGGTTTCTTGCAAAGTGGCGTGACTATGACACACTCTGCTACTGCATCTAGAATCAGTTATAAACTGTTGATGCAGAAGCAAATAAGATGCCATTCCCCTTTCTGAGAGGCCCGGGTAACTCAGAGCTGAATGGGCTGAAGGGGGGCCGATACCGCCCTCCTTGGAAAAAATTTCTCCACAAGGCGCACTTCAACCAGATAAATGTTGCAGCATATGGGCGACTGGCTAACCTAAGAATAGCGTTCTGTCACCTTAGTAAGGAGTTGCTCCGGAGCCTGTAGACCGTGTTCGTCAGGCCCATATTGGAGTATGCAACTCCAGTTTGGAACCCTCACCTGGCCAAGCACATCAGAAAATTAGACAAAGTGCAAAGGTTTGCAACGAGACTACGAGAAGAGGTTAAGGGAGCTCGGCCTGACGACACTAGAGGACAGGAGGGATAGTGGGAACATGAAAAAGTGGACAGACAGGATGTTCCAGAAATGGAACACAACAACAAGGGGTGACAATTGGAAGTTGAAGACTCAGATAAGTCACAGGAATGTTAGGAAATATTTCTTCTGTCATAGAGATGTCAGGAAGTGGAATAGTCTGGAATGTGAGGTGATGGAGGCAGGTACCATACAGAGCTTTAAGAAGAAGTATGATAAATCACATGGAGCAGGGAGAGTGTGAACCTAGTAGCAAGCAGTGAAGTTGCAGAGCCAGGAGCTATGACTCGACTTCTGCAACCACATCAGGAAGAAAATAGTCAATGACCAGGTAATCAGGCTGAGGAAGGAAGGAGAGGAAATCACAAGAAATGACCAAGAAGTATGTGATGAACTCAATAAGAGATTTAAGGAGGTATTTTCAGTGGAGACAGACAGGACTCCAGAAAGCCTGAATCGTGGGGTACACCAACAAGTGCTGGACACAATGTGCACAACCGAAGAGGAGGTGAAGAGGCTGGTAATTGAACTAGAAAAGCGGTGGGACCGGACATCTCTCCATGGACCCTGAGAGAGAGAGCAGAGGCGCTGTGTGTGCAAATAGCAACGATCTTCAACACATATATCGAGAATGGACGATTACCTGATGTGTGGAACACATCAAATGTAGTCCCAGTTTTTAAGAAAGGAGGCAGGCATGCACTATTAAATTACAGACAAGTGTCACTAACTTGCATAGTATGCAAAGTCATGGAAAAGATTATCAGGAGAAGAGTGGTGGAGCACCTAGAAAGGAATGTGCTTAAACACGACATCCAGGCCGGTTTCAGGAAAGGGAAATCCTGTCACAAATCTACTGGAGTCTTACGACAAGGTGATGAAACTATGGCAAGGGAGAGGGAGGAGAAGGGGGTAGATGACATTTTCTTGGACTGCAAGAAGGTTTTTGACACAGTTCCACACAAGAGATTAGTGCAAAGCCTAGAGGATCAGGCAGGTATAACAGGAAGGGCACTGCAATAGCCAAGTGAATACCTGACAGGAAGGCAACAATGAGTCATGGTATGTGACGAGGGGTCAGAGTGGGTACCTGTGACGAGTGGTGCTCCAGAGTCACTCTTCGGACCGATGCTGTTTCTGGTATATGTGAATGGCATGACAGAAAGGATAGACTCAGAAGTGTCGTCCCTGTTTGCTGACAATGTGAAGCTAATAAGGAGAATTCAGTCGGATGAGGATTAAGCAGGATTACAGAAGGATCCAGACAGGCTGCAAGCCTGGTCCGGCAACTAGTTCCTGGAGCTTAAGCCCGCCAAGTGCAAAGTCATAAAGATTGGGGAAATGCAAAGAATATCACAGACAGAGTACAGGCTAAAGGGCTAAAGACTGCAAACCTCACCCAAGAAAGAGGATCTTGGAGTGAGCATAATACCCGGCATATCTCCTGAGGTGCACATCAATCAAATAACAGCTGCAGCACATGGGCGCCTCGCAAACCAAAGAATAGCGTTCTGTCACCTCAATGAAGAATCCCTCAAGACTTTGTACACCGTGTACGTCAGTGCCATATTGGAGTATGCACCACCACGTGGTCAGTCGCTTCAAGAAATTAGAGAAAGTGCAAAGGTTTACAACAACACTAGCCCCAAAGCTAAGGGGCATGTCCTACGAGGAGAGGTTAAGGGAAATCGACCTGATACGACTGAAGGATAGGAGACATAGGGAACACATGATAACGACATATAAAATATTGAGAGGAACTGAAAAGGTGGAAAAGGGACAGTATGTTTTCAGAGAAGGGACACAGGAACAGACACAATTGGAAGCTGAAGACTCAGATGACACAGGGATGTTAGTAAGTATTGATTCAATCATAGAGTTGTCAGGAAGTGAAAAAGTATGGAAAGTGATGCAGTGGGGGTAGGATCCATACATAACTTTGAGAGGTACGATAAAGGTCATGGAGCAGGGGAGAGAGTGGACCTACTAGCGTCCAGTGAAGAGGCGGGGCCAGGAGTTATGACTCAACCCCTGGAACCATAATTCGATGAGCACAGTTAGCTGAGTACACACACACACACACACACACACACACACACACACACACACACACACACACACACACACACACACACACACACACACACACACACACACACACGGTATTCGTTTTCACGCATGCACACGAAAAATTAGATATGAAAATTCATATATATATACATAGGCACAAAATACACACACATTTACTGTGTACATATGAAAGCTAAAGTAAGTACAGAAATTCAGTGGCACAAACACAGACACATTTATGCACATTGTAATATTTTGCTGCATTGGAACTTATGCGTACCCTCCAACATTCATTTTGCATATATTGAAATAGAGGAGGTTGGGATTATGGAATACAGGGATACTTTTTTTGTGGTCACTCTGCGACCGAAATACATCTATTTTTTTTCTTCTTTCGTTTTTTTTCTTTTTCGTTACTTTCATTATTTGCATTTTATGTTATCATGGTTGCACTCGTGGTGACTCATTATGTTATCATGGAAGCACACTTAGTTCTCATTATATTACCTGGGCTGCTGTTATATATCATTATATTACCTGGGCTGCTCTAAAATATATATATATATATATATATATATATATATATATATATATATATATATATATATATATATATATATATATATATATATGAAAATATATATATATATATATATATAATATATATATATATATATATATATATATATATATATATATATATATATATATATATATATATATATATATATATATATATATATATATATATATATATATATATATATATATATATATATATATATATATATATATATATATATATTTATATATATATATTATAATGTCATGCCTAACTTTCTATTTTGGCTTAAATAGCAAAGCTTTGTGTATTCAATAAATAGCATAAATTTGTGAATACAATATTTTCGCAAAAATCGTTGTTTACCTAATGAAAAAATATATATTTCATTGTGCTTGTTAATTATTAAATTACTGGAAACTTATCTAAAATATATTTAACTGGATTAGGCTAACCTAAATCGCGCTTGTTATAATAAGGTTAAGTAAGTTTTATATGGTTCTTTGGTACAAAATTATTAATTTTTACATTAACATAAATGAAAAAAAAATATATTATTCGGCACGATATATATATATATATATATATATATATATATATATATATATATATATATATATATATATATATATATATATATATATATATATATATATATTGTGTGTGTGTGTGTGTGTGTGATTTTCGCTCACCATTAGGCAGGCCAAAACGACATGGGCTCGAATCCTCGGCTAATCGCAGTGTTCTTATTGATTCAAAACACTCGTTCGTGGTTACAATAATACAAAATACTATTCGTGAAGGTTAGTACACCAAACGGGGATTAGAATAGAATTAGCTCAAAGGCACCTATACGACCGTATGTCCTTAGATCAAAGTAAAACATCTAGCTCTGCTGGGTGCTTGATTCGTGTAGGATTGCATGGTCCTGTGGGTTAGAGCGTCATGTGTGATTTTCGCTCAGCATGAGGCGAGCCAAAACGACATGGGTTCGAATCTTTGGCTAGTCACAGTGTTATTGATTCATTACCACTCGTTCATGGTTACAATAATATAAAACACTGTTCTTGAAGACTAGAACAGCAAACGTGGATTAAAATGAAATTAGCTCAGAGGCACCGACACTTCCGTATGTCCTCGGATCAAGGTAAAACACCTAACTTTGCTGAGTGCTTGATTGATGAAGAATTGCATGGACCTGTGGCTTAGAGGACCATGTGTGATTTTTGCTCACCATGTGTGATTTTTGCTCACCAAAACGATATTGGTCCGTATCCCTGGCTAGTTGTAGTGTTGTTATTGATTCACTACCACTCGTTCGTGGTTACAACAGTATAAGATACTGCTCTTGAAGGCTAGTACACCAAACGGGGATTAGAATGAAATTAGCTCAGAGGCACCCACACCACCGTATGTCCCCGGATCAAGGTAAAACTCCTAGCACTCCTGGGTGCTTGATTCTTGTAGGATTGCACGGTCCTCTGGGTTAGAGGACCATGTGTGATTTTTGCTCACCATGAGGCAGGCCAAAACGACATGGGTTCGAATCCTTGGATAGTTGCAGTGCTATTGATTCACTACCACTCATTTGTGGTTACAATAAAAAATACTTCTTGTGAAGGCTAGTGCACCAAACGGGAATTAGAATGAAATTAGCTCAGAGGCACCCACAGAACCGTATGTCGTCGGATCAGTGTAAAACACCTATCTCTGCTGGGTGCTTGATTCTTGTCGGATTGCGTTGTTTTACCTTGGAAATAGGGCACCATGCAATATTTAGGTATTGTCTGAGAATGTGATCATCACTTAATATTATAGAGCGAAGATCACCATTAATAGCTAAAATGAAGATGTTCAGCATATTATTATTTGTCATTACATATACCATGGTATTGCTATTACTATTATTATTGTTATCGGTGTCGATGATTATTTTAATTATTATTATTGTAAGGTAGGATCTCCTGTAATGCAAAGAGGACAGTATATAATGTCAAGAAACTGTCAGGTAAATTAATGTTCACTTGTTTAAGTCGAGCTTACGACGGTTTGGATCACGGTATCCAAACTTACGATGCTTTAACATACTCGCAATGAAGCAGTCTGCTCCCTGATCTAGCTCTGACTATTGATCATAAATATGTTCTTCCCTAGATTAGCTCAGTTCGAATTTCCTTGAGAATTAGAGATAAGAGTTGGCTCATAGTTCTCTGTGTTGTTCAGAAAATTGATTTATTCATATTCTCGGGCACTCGAGCAATCTTTTGAGGTATATGTCTTCCAGAAAATATTTTGGTATATATCTTCTTTATGATATGATACAGTGGTGTTGCTGAAACTCTCCACATTTATACAGTTGGTTTCAAGACATTATTTGTCTTGTCGAGACAAAATCTTTGATGTTCGTGAAAACTCAAATTGTAAAGTCTTTATGGTTAATGTGATACTTTCATGTGAATTATATGTACATACATACATACATACATATATATATATATATATATATATATATATATATATATATATATATATATATATATATATATATATATATATATATATATAGGGAATATATATATATATATATATATATATATATATATATATATATATATATATATATATATATATATATATAGGGAAGTAACACCTCTCTCTCTCTCTCTCTCTCTCTCTCTCTCTCTCTATATATATATATATATATATATATATATATATATATATATATATATATATATATATATATATATATATATATATATATATATATATATATGAAATAAGATCACAGTAAACAGGTGATTTCAGAATATGCAAAACAACCACTGTGAAAGAATAGAGAAATTCCAAGCGCGTTCGTGACTACTCACATTATCCTTGATAATGTGAATAGTCACGAAAGCGCTTGGAATATCTCTATTCTTTCACAGTGGTTGTTTTGCATATATATATATATATATATATATATATATATATATATATATATATATATATATATATATATATATTTATATATATATATATATTTATATATATATAAGGCGTGAGTCACGCCTTTCATGCTCCGCGAATATAAGTGTTTTTGAGGGTTACCCAAGTATACTGCAAGGGTCACTAAGTGTGTCAGGGTAGTGAACAATCCTTGAAGCGATTTACAATTTGCCCTGAGCCAAATAAATGTGGGGAGAGCCACAATTTTATACTTGATCTAGAAAGTGATACTTGGTCGTGCATTCAGAGTGGGAAGGCCTAGAGTGCTCCAGGCGACATTGCCATGTGTCACTCAAGAAAGAAAAAGTGAAACAAATGTGTGACCATTGAAAGAAATACAGGGAATAGGGTACATTATATATCGAGAAGAAACGGAGGTGGATCTACGCCAGATTGCATTGCAAGTATTCACCTATGCATGGTTGTTGGGTGGAAGTTTGAGTTTCCAATTAACCACCAAGCTGATTGTGAATGGTCCAACTCTCCTAGTACAATAAAGAATAGGCTGTTAAGTGCTCAATAATGAATAGCAATTGGTAATTTATAGAACAAGGCGAGACACGAGTCTATTAGACTAGGTAGAAGTAATTGCATAGAGCAGTGGTTCCCAAACTGGGGGTAAATTACCCCCTGGGGGTAATTTAACCATTTTTGGGGGGTAATGGAGGGGTGACAGAAAAAAAGTTATGAATTCTGAAAATCAAGAAAACAATGCAGTACCCGGTATGAGGATTATTGTTAACTTTGTCTTAGTATATAAAGTTGTAAAGTAAACCTATTATAAGTAAGTAATAAAGTTAAACCAAATAACAATAAACATCAAAAACTAATATACAGTATTAGAAAAGAAGAAATATATAGCTAAGTGTGTGGAAACCCAAAAGTATTTTGACAAGTATGCTTCAGGACAAAAGTCACTCAGTAGCCCAGATCGACCTGTCCAGTACGCGTCACTCACTTCCTGAGGCTGCCTCTATTTCACACTGTCAGTTTATCTGTGAGCATCAGCCGAGGTAGACATAAGCTGGTATGTATGTGTACTGCCCTGTGCCTGGTAATCTGAAGTTAGTGTTTGAAGATGTGTTGAAAATCGTCAACTTCATCATGTCCAGAGATGTGAATTCGCGCATATTCAAGGAGCTGTGCAAGGAAATGGGAGAACAGTATCAAGTTCTGCTCTACCACACTGATGTTCGCTGGTTGTCACGAGGCAAGGTTGTACGTCGAGTCATTGAGCTCCGAAAAGCTGTTCAGGAATTCCTGGAACAAAAAGGATCTCCTTTTGCTACCAAGTTCACCGATAAGGAGTGGCTTGCTCGACTTTGTTACTTGGTTGACATATTTGCGGAGCTGAACAGTGGTAATCTGCAACTCCAGGGCAGAAACACGACTGTCATTGATGCCCATCACACTGTGACTGCATTTCTGGGGAAACTGAGACTCTGGATTCGGCGCTTGGAGAAAGGAGTGATTGCCCAGTTTCCCACCCTAGACCAGTTTGTTGAGGAGAATAGTCATGATACTGGATCACTTCTACAGACCATCAACAAAGAAATGAGCGACCATTTGAAGGGGCTTGAAACAAGCATGCATCACTACTTTCCAGAGAGTGACCAAGAAACAGCGACTCTTCAGTGGATCATTCATCCCTTCTCTGTACCTGATGATGCCATTCATGATGATGATTTCCCTGCAAAGGAGGAGTGGATCACAATGCGAGCCAATGAAGCCTTGAAAATCGAATTCCAAAACCAAAATGCAGATTCCTTTTGGATTTCACGACTACCTGACTCGCCAACTCTGTCCAAGAGAGCCTTGAAGTTGTTGGTATCATTCTCAACAACGTATCTGTGCGAGAAGGGCTTCTCAACTGTGCTGGGTATGAAAACAAAAAAGAGGACTCGCTTGAATGTTGCAAACGATGCCAGGCTGGCACTTTCAACCACGAAGCCAAGAATTCCTAAACTAGCTTCAAGTATGCAACTCCATCCATCCCACTGATGTTCTTGACATCTTTGGTAATAGTCATTAGAGATGCACAATGTTCAAATACAATAAATAAAAGTGTTTTAATTTAGCCATATATATCAATAATAACAACATTTTGTGAAAGGGGTAACATGCTTTATGTGGCATGTTAAATTGGGTAACAAGCTGAAAAAGTTTGGGAACCACTGGCATAGAGGATGCAAAACAGTAGGCAGGTGTTGGTCAGGTCACAGGAGGGTGTGGGATCAGGTAAGGGAGCACTGCAAACTCCACATACACACTCATACACCACAACACACACTTAATAAACCCACATATAGCTCCCCCCCCACACACATACACACAGTCACACACACACACACACACACACACACACACACACACACACACACACACACACACACACACACACACACACACACACACACACACACACACACACACACACACACACAGGAGCCAGGAGCTGAGTCTCGATCCCTGCAACCACAATTAGGTGAGTACACTCACACTCCCTCCTGCACCCTCCCCCACCTATATCAAACTCCTTCCCCTGATCCCCCCTCTCTCTCTCACCCTCCTCCTCATCCTCTCCGTCTTTTCCCCCCTCTCCTTCTCCCATTCTCCCCCTTTGCTTCTCCCTCCTCCTCACTCCCCATATTCCCCCCTCTCCACCCCTCTCACAGAATTACATAAGTTTTTCATTTTGTGCCAACCAAAACAAAACAAAAAAATTGGTTGCCAGAGAGCAGGAAGGAAAACCAGAGGACTGGAGGATGAGTCTGCGAAGGAAGATTGGGCAGGAGAGCTCACGAAAAGGGAACATGAGTAGGGAAAGAAGCTAGAAGAACTTAGCATGAGAATGGAAGTGAGGATAGATGTAGAAAGCAAGAAGTGGGAGATGCAAGTCACAGCAGCAGAGGCTAGGATACAATGATTAGAAGAGGAACTGAGAAATCTGAAACAGCCTAAAGAACTAAAGAACAATTTGGGAATGACATCAGAGACTGCTACCTCAGTCACAAACAAGGGGACTGTAGGGAACAAAGGAGTGAAACTGTATGCAGAAGCCCTCTTAGACCATTATGGAGCCCGAGAAAAAGAGAGAATCTCATCAGGAGCAATTGAGGGGACTGTAGGAAATGAAAGAGCTAAACTATATGTGGAGGCACTAACAGACCACAGCAGAGCCCAGGGAAAGCTGAGAAGGGAAAATGACAGGCCACTGGGTCCAAGGACAACAGATAGTGAAGAAACTGAAGAAAGGAAAGCTACAATGGAGGAAACTAAATCGATTCAGAGGATACATAGGGATATACAGTGGGAGAATGAAAAGGAGAGATCAGTGTTTGTTTATGGGCTCCAGGAAGTTGAAGGGAAAACTTATGAAGCAAGAAGACTAGGGGAGAAAAATGCGATCGAAAGCATCATAAATGCAATAGGAGAAGATGACATAACCCAGCTGGCAAATTTTCAGTGAATAGGGGGGTTTGCAAAAAGAAGAACCCGGCCAATGAAAGTGACTTTCAAGGCAGAATCGACTTGGAACAGGATCCTGCAGGAGAAAGCAAGACTAAGGGGCATACCGGCATACAAAAAGGTGTATCTCGACCGTGACAGAACACAAGAAGAAAGACAGAAACTGAGAGAGATGGTACAAAGACAAAAGGAGGAAAGAGAGGTGAAGATGGAGATGGACAGGAGAACCCAGATTCAGGAGGAAGATCAAATACAGCCTTCCTCAGAAACACCTACAGAAGCCCCCCCAACCAGGACAACCCCAATGCAACCAAACATTCTATCCCAAAACACACATGCCATATCCAATGCCCCCATCCACCTCATTACAAACTCCACCCCCACAGCAACCACCCATAGTTCCTCACCAGGTCTCCCAAAAGTACCCCCCAGACCACAGTTTTAGAAAAGAAGTTGAAGGTGTGGTATACAAATGCAGATGGAATAAATAAGTGCGAGGAGTGGCATGAAAGAATGAAGGAGACATCCCCAGACAATACAGCACTCACAGAAACAAAACTCACCAGGATAACAGATGCAATCCTTCCACCCGAATATCAAATCCTCAGGAAAGATAGAGGGAGGAGAGGGGGAGGAGGAGTTGCACTGTTCATTAAAAACCGGTGGGGATTTGAGAAAATGGAAGGAATTGGTGGTATAGGCAAAAGGGACTACATCTACCAAATAACTGATGCAGCATACAGACGCCTAGCAAACCTAAGAATAGCATTCCGAAATCTCAATAAGGAGTCATTCAGAACTCTGTACTCCATGTACGTTAGGCCTATATTGGAGTATGCAGAACCAGTTTGGAACCCACTCCCAGCCAAGTACGTAAGGAAATTAGAGAAAGTGCAAAGATTTGCATCGAGATTCGTCTTGAAGCTAAGGAGAGGTTAAGGGAAATCGACCTGACGACACTGGAGGACAGGAGAGATAGGGGGTATATGATAACGGCATATATAATGCCGAGAGGAATCGACAGGGTGGACAGAGATAGGATGTTCCAGGGATGAGACACAACAACAAGGGGTCACAGTTGGAAGTTGACGACTCAGATGAATCACAGGGATGTTAGGAAGTATTTCTTCAGTCACAGAATGGTCAGAAAGTGGAATATTCTTGGAAGTGATGTAGTGGAAGCGGGATCCATACATAGCTTTAAGAAGAGGTATAATAAAGCTCATGGAGCAGGAATAGTGACCTAGTAGCGACCAGCGAGGAGGCGGGCCCAGGAGCTGTGGCTTGACCCTGCAACCACAACTAGATGAGTACAATTAAGTACTCACCAAATGTTGAAATTGCAGAAGCCTTTTGTAACCTAGATATATCCACTGATGAAATTAGTAAGGGGATAGCATATAGCTCTATGTTAAAACAAAATATTCCCAGTTGCCCTCAAAGATTCTTCAAGTCTTATGATTCACTTATTAGTAATTAAATTTACATCTTACTAAATCAGATAAAATAAATATAATATTAATTTTGAAGGAATCTGATTACCAAGATAAAGTGAATAATCTCCTAGATGATACAGAAACTTATTCTAAACTTAGAATCCCTTAGAAACTATTAACAGTAATTTCAATAAAACAGTGAAACGTCTACCGAAAGGAAAAGATGAATTAATTACAAGAATTTACTTCAACTAATCTATCTCTACCCTATAAGTTTGGATTAATAAAAACGCACAAACCAGGTAGTCCAGTTAGACCAATTATAAGCTCCATAGGTTCAGTTTCCTATAAATTTTCTAAATGGCATGTAGATATTTTGAACCCAATTGTTTGAAAAATTTCTAACTTTAATGATGAAAACAACATAGATTTAGTGGATCAATTAAGCACCTTGACTAATTTAAATGACTTCAACATGGGTAGTTTTGATGTTCCGTGTTGACAAAAGTTCCAAATGAAGAACTTGTTGATTACGATTTACCATTGCCAGTTCTTACTATTATTAAACTTATTAAACTTTGCATTGTTGTTACAAAATTTGTATTTAATGACGCATTTTATGCTCAGAAGATTGGTATGGCAATGGGAAATCCTCTTCACCTGTTCTTAGTAATGTATACATGATTATTTTTGAAACAAGATTGTTTAACACAATCCTCCCTAACAGAGTTAAGTGGTATAGATATGTTGATGACGTTTTGTGTCTTATTCCTAAGAATGCAGATATAAACCATTTCCTCGTTAAATTAAATAGCTTAATCCATTCTGTAAATTTTACTGTTGAGTTCGAAGAAAATAACCCACTGTCTTTCCCAGATGTTTTAATTATTAAGGGTAACAACGATTTTAAATTTAAAATTTGCAGGAAACCGACAAATAACTGTTGCTATGTACACTATTATTCTTCACATCAACATAGAGTTAAACTGTCGCTATTCTCATCGAATGAAGAAATCTTCAAAAATTTATGAAATAGCTAATGACCTAAAATACCCAAGAAACTTAATTGATAAATCCTTTAAAATAGCTAGAAATACTTTCTGCAATTCAAAAAGGAGCAAGCAACTTTATTCAAATAAAAATATGCATCGAAAGCTTTGAAACCAGTACTTACTTATGTCCTTTCTAAATCTATATTTATCTAATTTAAATCTCTCCTTTTTTCTGGTTCTTAATTGATTCGATACTCTCAGTACTTTATTTAAATCGCCTTTGTTCGTGGTCATCGTCCACGATGAGCGAAAGGTCTACAATAAAGATACCCAGTTGTTGCACATGTGTCTAATTTTCAATCTGTAGGTATTGTGTACCATTCATGTACGTCTTATTTAACCTCTCTCAAGAAAGTGAAGGTTCAAGTCTCCGCGTGTATCTTCATATCGGAGATTCTTTATAGAGTTAAACAACTTTGTTATCCTTCTCTGCATGTTCTCCAATGAATTTATATCCATTCTGTAATAAGGAGACTACAATGAGCAGCATAATCTAAGTGAAGCCTTACTTGTGATGTATAGAGAGAGCTGTATAATGACTTTCTTGTTCGTTACTTATACTTCTTGATATAAATCCAAGAAATCTGTTAGCCTTATTGGGATCACTTAGGCACTGTTGTCTTTGCTTCAGATTTCTACTTACCATGACTCCCAAGTCTTTTTCACACTCAGTGTGATGAAGCTTTACATCACCCAGTTTATCAGTACAAAGTTTATTTACATTACCAAAGATATGTACTTTACACTTGTAGACATTCAACTTCATCTATCACTTTCCAGGCCATAACCTTAATTTGACCAAATCCTCCTAAAGTTCAGTGGTATTCTCCTCAGAATCTATTAGTCGGGCTAATTTTTAATCAATGAATTTACTAGTTTCATTTGTAATTCCTTTATCAAGGTTATTAATGTACATTATGAAAAACAATTATCCTTGTAGAACGCCAATTGTGACTGGTCCCCATTCAGACTTGACCCCGTTAATGGCAACTCTGCTTTCTTTTGGTAAGCCATGCCTCGATCCATGTTAGTAGTTTACCTCCTATTCCATGAGCTTCCATTTCTCTTAACAGTCTTTTGTGACGCATTCTGTCGAAGGTTTTATTGAAATCCAAATTAACAGCATCATATTCATTATCACTGTCTACTGCCTGAGAGGCTCTGCGAAAGAACGTAAGAAATTTTGTCAGGCAGGAATGACCTCTCGTGAGTCCATCCTGAGAATTATTAATCAAATTATGTTCGTTAAGGTGATTTCTAATAGTATCAGCTTTAACTGATTCTAATAATTTTCCTTCTATAGCCGTCAGGCTTATTGGATGGCAGTTTGATGCAACTGACTTATCCCTTGATTTAAATATAGGAATTACATTAGCTATCTTCCACATCTCCGGCACGACACTAGTTTGTATAGACGCATTAATAAACACATTCGTTAACGGCTAAGTTCCCATTTACACTCTCTGAAAACCCTTGAAATCAATTCGAGCTCAGGGACTTGTATATTTATTTTAAATATTAAAGAACGGAATTATATATGAAGGTCTAACCCTTACTTCCAGTATAAATTATTATGTGAGAGGGTTCGTATCTCAGTTGATAGCTTCCTTAGCTCATACACCGAGAGATCAGGGATCGTTTCCGGTACGTGTGATATATTATGCATATTTCCTTAAACCTACTACCCATATCCACCTAGCAGTAAACAGTACCTCGGTGTTAGTTAACTGTTGTGGTTCGCATACAGAAGAATATTAAAGACCCATTGGAAATTAGACAGACCTCCAGGTTAATTTTTTATACAAAATCTAATTAAATATACTCTAAAGAAAATGTATCAGTTCTTTTAAACCAATGAAAACATGTTTTTCTCTACCAAAATTAAGTAGTTTGTCTTTATACTGCTAAAATAATTAATATAGGAATAGTATTAGTGTTCACTGTAGTTCCTAAGGAGATATTACCGTGTAAACTCCGATAAGAATTTATTGCAATCACCGCTCGAGGAGTAAAAATTTGGCACATGTTCTGTGTGTGTTACATGAAGGATAAAGATACAATAAGCTTAGTTAAACTAAACTTTTATAGTCTGAAATAGTATAGAAAGTATTATGTACACAATTTATTATAACCCTCATGCCAATTTTTTTCCAATGCTCTCCCAGCTTGTTATAGTTTTTTAGACCCCATTGCTTGAACAAGGTTTTCAACTGATGAATGTTGGAAGTTCTTCTCTAGAGTTCCGATTTTTTTTTCTTAAGGCCACTATTACTTGCATGAGTGATAATTAAAAGATGTAGCTAGAAACACATATGTGAAAAGTAATCCAAAATAATGTATAGAAACATAAACACATATCTCGAAATATTTCTCTTATGTTTGCAGCACGTCAATCAATAGAAATTTTTGTATCTAAACGGTTTTTTCTTGTTATTTCAGGTAAATACTGGCCAGGGAACTTCTGACCACCAGGAAAGACCAGTAAGTAATAAATTATGGTGATTAGGAGAGGACGTAACGCATAATATGATTAAGAATCTCGACTTAGAGTGAATGTTGTTAATAGGGATGCACCAGAAGCGGTATCGGTACCAGTGAGTATCGGCGACTTTTATAGTACCAGTGTCGATGAAAAAGCTCCCGATACCAACCGATGCTTTTAAAAAAGTAATATTAAATATGTATTTAAAAATATTAAAATTAACACTGCCTTACAATCAAGAGCGTTATTTACACGCACGCACACACACACACACACACACACACACACACACACACACACACACACACACACACACACACACACACACACACACACACACACGCACACACAACGAAACCAAGCTCACAGGAGTAATAACAGATGCCATCTTTCCAACGGGATATATCTTGAGGAAAGTCAGAGGGAATAGAGGGGATGGAGGAGTGGTACTGCTCATCAAAAATCAATGGGATTTTGACGAGCTGGAGAGAGGAAACAGAAGAGATGCAAGTGACTACGTAATAGGAACACGTCAGTCTGGAGGTCCCAAGCTGGTAATTGCAGTGATGTATAACCCACCATAGAACAGCAGGAGGCCAAGGCAAGAATATGATGAGAGTATCAGAACGATGGTTGACACACTAGCTAAAGTGGCCGGAAGGGGGCATGCGAACATAGAAACTGACTGGGAGAACCTGGTGCCACATAGGGGCACAGAAACGTGGAGGGATAAAATCATGGAGGTGGTACTGGAAAACCTCATGTACCAACACGTAAGGGACACTACCAGAGAGAGAGAGAAGAGAAAGAACAAGTAAGACTGGTCTTAGTACTATTTAAGTAGTGCAGATATTAAGGATATCACAAATGAAAGACCCCTCAGAGCCAGTGACGACGTGGTTCTGAGCTTCAAATACATAGAGTTGCAAGCAGGATGGGCAATAAGAATGCCTGCTACACAGGCATGAAGAATTTCCTGCACGAGGTTCAGTGGGACAAAGCACTGGCAGGAATATGTGACAACAAAATTCAGGGAAGCTGAGGAGAGGTTTGTATCCAAGGGTAACAGAAGTAAGGGGTAGAGAGGCCAAAACCAAGTGTGCTAGAGAGTGGAAGAAGTATAGAAGGCAGATTACCCAGGAGAATAAGTAGAGCAATTGTAGAGCCAGAACTGAATATGCACAGGTAAGAAGGGAGGCCCAGTGACCATACGAAAATGACATAGCAGCGAAAGCCAAATCTGACCCGAAGCTATTGTACAGCCACATCAGAAGGAAAACAAAAATCAAGGACCAAGTAATCAGGCTGAGGAAGGAAGGAGCGGAGATCACAAGAAACGACCGCGAAGTGAGGAGTTCAACATGAGATTCTAAGAAGTGTTCACAGAGAAGCCAGAATGAACTCCAGTAAGACGGAGATATGGGGTACATCATCAAGTGTTGGACACAATACATACACATACAATCGAGGAAGAACTGAAGAGGTTGCTAAGCGGGTTAGATACCTCAAAGGCGATGGGGTCGGATAACCTCTCTCCAAGGGTCCTGAGAGGGGGAGCAGAGGCGCTGTGTGACACTAACCACAATCTTCATCAACACATCTATCGAAGGAAATAAATGGTATCAAGTACCGACACAGTGGAAATATAAACACATATGCAGTATAATGTGATCCTTTATTGACAACGTTTCACCCACACAGTGGGCTTTTTCAAGTCACACACAGATCTACCTGGGGTGGAAGGTACGGGAGTATTTATAGTCATGTTCAGAATGTTGAGGTCAGGTGGAGAATGCTGCATCTGATGATCTACCGGGTGGAGTTATAGAGTCTTGGGTAGCTCGGCAGGGGTATTGGACAAGTTGTGAGTAGACCTTCTGTAGTGTTCTATGTTCTTATGTGGGATAGCGATGAAGAAGTTTCTTGGCGAGTGGTTCAGCTATGTTATAGAAGCCGTTGTTCTGGTTGAAATTGTTGGTTATAGAGATACGCGATGATTCCAGGATTCTTCGGTATTGAGTGTTGTCTTCTGTGGCGATAAGTCTTGAGTTTCTGTAGTTAATTAAATGGTTTTGTGAATTGCGATGTTGTACACAGGCATTCCTTGTATCGTCAGTCCTGCTTGCATATTGGTGTTCTGAAATACGTGTTTGGAGGTCTCTTGATGTTTCGCCCACATATAATTTGTTGCAGTCATTACAAGGGATTATGTATACCCCTGCAGAGGATGGAGGCTTGTCCTGTCTACTACTGGTGATGTCCTTGATGGTCGTGGTTGTGGAGGTAGATACTTGGAATGATGTATTGGAAAAGATGTTGGAAACATGTTTGGCAATGGAGTTGGTGGGGAGGACTATGTATCTCTTCTCGGCAGTGTCTTCTCTGGGTGTGTTGAAGATGTTTAATGCCCGCCGTCTGCAGTCTCTGATGAAGTGACGAGGATAGTGGAGTTTAGAAAATACTTGTTCAATTATAGTGCATTCTTCCTCAAGGAACTCATTGCTGCAGATTCTGAGTGCACGCAGGAAGAAGCCTATAATTACCCCACGTTTGGTTTTGGTGTCGTGGTGAGAGTAGAAGTGGAGAAGATCGTTTTGGTTGGTGGGTTTTCGATAGACTTTAAAACGAAGTTCGTGGTCAGCTTTGCAGAGCAGAACATCAAGGAAAGGAAGAGTGTTGTCGACTTCTTCTTCAAGTGTGAACTGGATTGAAGGCTCGACCTGGTTGAGCTTGTCTTGGAGAGCTTGAACGTTGAAGCGTTTAGGAGTTATGAGGAGAATGTCGTCAACATAACGGAGCCAGGTGACAGACGAAGGAATAATGGTGGAGAAACGTTCGGCTTCTAGATGTTCCATGTATAAGTTCGCCAGGACCGCACTGAGTGGCGAACCCATGGGTAGTCCAAAAGTCTGCTGAAAGAGGTGATTTTCGAAAGAGAAACACGTAAAGCCAACACATAGTTCAACAAGATCGATGAAATCGCTGGCTGGAATGGGAAGATCAAGTGAATCGTCAATTTTCCTGCGCAAGAGATCGATGCAAAACACCTCTCTAAACTCTTGGGCACTATCAGTCCAGCACATCTCAAACACTCGGGTGATCTTCTCAATCGCATTCGCGACATCAACATCAGGAACAAGAAACTTTCCAGCCTTGACGTGACTTCCCTATTCACCAAAGTACCTACTACACCAGCCATCGATCTCTTGCGCAGGAAAATTGACGATTCACTTGATCTTCCCATTCCAGCCAGCGATTTCATCGACCTTGTTGAACTATGTGTTAATAATAATAATAATAATCTTTATTTACTACAAGTACATGGTATACAGTCCTAGCTGACAACAATGACATACTACTACATAGAAAGCCACTTGTTATGCTGAGCATCTCGGGCAAATTAGGTCAGTGTCCCAGGATGCGACCCACACCAGTCGACTAACACCCAAGCACCCATTTTACTGATGGGGAACATAGACAACAGGTGGAAAGAAACACGCCCAATGTTTCTACTCTGGCTGGGAATCGAACCCAGGCCCTCGCCGTGTGAAGCGAGAGCGTTAACCACCAGGCCACGTGTTTCTCTTTCGAAAATCACCTCTTTCAGCAGACTTTTGGACTACCCATGGGTTCGCCACTCAGTGCGGTCCTGGCGAACCTATACATGGAACATCTAGAAGCCGAACGTTTCTCCACCATTATTCCTTCGTCTGTCACCTGGCTCCGTTATGTTGACGACATTCTCCTCATAACTCCTAAACGCTTCAACGTTCAAGCTCTCCAAGACAAGCTCAACCAGGTCGAGCCTTCAATCCAGTTCACACTTGAAGAAGAAGTCGACAACACTCTTCCTTTCCTTGATGTTCTGCTCTGCAAAGCTGACCACGAACTTCGTTTTAAAGTCTATTGAAAACCCACCAACCAAAACGATCTTCTCCACTTCTACTCTCACCACGACACCAAAACCAAACGTGGTGTAATTATAGGCTTCTTCCTGCGTGCACTCAGAATCTGCAGCAATGAGTACCTTGAGGAAGAATGCACTATAATTGAACAAGTATTTTCTAAACTCCACTATCCTCGTCACTTCATCAGAGACTGCAGACGGCGGGCATTAAACATCTTCAACACATCCAGAGAAGACACTGCCGAGAAGAGATACATAGTCCTCCCCACTAACTCCATTGCCAAACATGTTTCCAACATCTTTTCCAATACATCATTCCAAGTATCTACCTCCACAACCACAACCATCAAGGACATCACCAGTAGTAGACAGGACAAGCCTCCATCCTCTGCAGGGGTATACATAATCCCTTGTAATGACTGCAACAAATTATATGTGGGCGAAACATCAAGAGACCTCCAAACACGTATTTCAGAACACCAATATGCAAGCAGGACTGACGATACAAGGAATGCCTGTGTACAACATCGCAATTCACAAAACCATTTAATTAACTACAGAAACTCAAGACTTATCGCCACAGAAGACAACACTCAATACCGAAGAATCCTGGAATCATCGCTTATCTCTATAACCAACAATTTCAACCAGAACAACGGCTTCTATAACATAGCTGAACCACTCGCCAAGAAACTTCTTCATCGCTATCCCACATAAGAACATAGAACACTACAGAAGGTCTACTCACAACTTGTCCAATACCCCTGCCAAGCTACCCAAGACTCTATAACCCCACCCGGTAGATCATCAGATGCAGCATTCTCCACCTGACCTCAACATTCTGAACATGACTATAAATACTCCCGTACCTTCCACCCCAGGTAGATCTGTGTGTGACTTGAAAAAGCCCACTGTGTGGGTGAAACGTTGTCAATAAAGGATCACATTATACTGCATATGTGTTTATATTTCCACAACTATCGAAACAGGGCGATTACCTGAGGTATGAAGGACAGAATATGTAGCCCCAAAATTTATAAAAGGAGAAAAATATGAAGCATTAAACTAGAAACCAGTGTCACTGACATGTATAGTATGCAAAGTCATGGAGAAGATTATCAGTAGAAAAGTGGTGGAGAACCTAGAAAGCTTAACGACAATCAGCACGGTTTGAAGGATGGGAAATCCTGTGTCACGAACCTACTAGAGTTCTATGACAGGGTGACAGCAGTAAAACAAGAGAGAGAAGGGTGGGTAGACTGCGTTTTCTTGGATTGTAAGAAGCCTTTGATACAGTTCCACACAAAAGATTAGTGCATAAGCTGGAGGATCAGGCAGGTATAAAAGGGAAGGCACTGCATTGGATCAGGGAATACTCTTTGGAAGACATCAGCGAGTCATGATACGTGACGAGATGTCAGAGTGGGCGCCTGTGACGAGCGGGGTTCCACAAGGGTCAGTCCTAGGTCTGGTATTGTTTCTGGTATGTACGAACAAAGTAATGGAAGGAATAGACTCAGAAGTGTCTCTGTTTGCATATGATGGGACGTTGATGAGAAAAATTCAATCAGACGAGGACCAGGCAGAATTACAAAAGGAACTGGACAGGCTGCATGCCTGATACAGAAACTGGCTCCTGGAGTTCACCCCCACCAGGTACAAAGTCATGAAGATTGGGGAAGTACAAAGAAGACCGCAGACGGAGTACA
>NC_091320.1:11881340-11926624 GCF_038502225.1 Cherax quadricarinatus
TTACTAACCATAAGTAACAACTCAGAAAATTATGAATGTTCTCAGAGAAGGGGATTAGCAAACCACAATTTATCAGTTGTCAGCATCACGTTCTGGACAGGATTCTCCGTTTGGTAATGGATGAAAATCTTGGTGCTAAAACCAGTTCTCCAAATATCTGATATCCATTTGTATCCCAACTGGTGAAGAATTATGAGGAACTAAAGGCACAGTTTGTTAATGGAACAGAAGAGATTAGCCATAAATCAGGATGGAGAGATGATATGAACTTTTTGTACCATCTAACATGAGTGTTTAGATTCTTTGAAGAAAAAGGGCGCTTTCTTTTGATTAACTTTCAGGAGGTGGAATTCAAGAGCCATTCTAGCTATTCATGCATTCATTCATATACCTACAAGATGGAAAACTTTGGAAAAGATATGCAGATTCATTTCATATACCTGATCAGATATATGATGAGAATGACTTAAGGAATTTGTCAGAAATATTGGAACCTTAAAAAAAAAAAAAAAAAACAGAACTCATCGAAAATTAAATGTAATCAGGAACCATCCTCATTCAGTATACTAAGAAGTAATCAGTGTGCCTAACGTGCATTCTGAGTTATGCAGGAACTGTTTGTTGCCTGCAGAAACAACAACAAACTGCAACTTCGATTTATTCTAAGCAATAAGTAGTAGTACAGTCGACCCTCAACTAACGGCGGCATTAAGTAACGGCAATTTCGTCTAACGGCACTTTTTGCCGTAGAAAAAATGCCTTAACCAACGGCGAAAAACTTAACTAACGACGTTCGTCTGGAACCTATCGATGTGCGCCCAGCCACTCCAAGAGTCAGTGTACCATTGTTTACAAGCTGTTGTGGTCGGTTTCCACGTGTGCCTCCCATACATTTTGGATTATTCCACTGTTTCTAGTGCTTGTAACCGATAAATAAGCCACCATGGACCCCACAAAAGCTTCTCGAGCCAGCCCTTTGGTAAAGGATGTGAGAAACACGATAGACTTCAAGAAAAAGTTTGTAGAAAAATGCGAAAGTGGTGGTGGTAGCGGGTGGTAGTAATGGTGGTAGAGGGTGGTAGTGATGGTGGTAAAGAGTGGTAGTGGTTGTGATGGTGGTAGAGGGTGGTAGTGATGGTGGTAAAGAGTGGTAGTGGTTGTGATGGTGGTAGAGGGTGGTAGTGATGGTGGTAGAGGGTGGTAGTGGTTGTGATGGTGGTAGAGGGTGGTAGTGATGGTGGTAAAGAGTGGTAGTGGTTGTGATGGTGATAGAGGGTGGTAGTGATGGTGGTAGAGGGTGGTAGTGGTTGTGATGGTGGTAGAGGGTGGTAGTGATGGTGGTGGTTGGGTGGTAGTGGTTGTGATGGTGGTAGAGGGTGGTAGTGATGGTGGTAGAGGGTGGTACTGGTTGTGATGGTGGTAGAGGGTGGTACTGGTTGTGATGGTGGTAGAGGGTGGTAGTGATGGTGGTAGAGGGCAGTCCAGTGATTCTCAAGCTGGTCCTAGTGGCATTAAAAAACCAAGAAGGGAGGTAACACCACCAAAGGACTTGGTACCTGAAGACTTTGTGGAAGGGGATTCTCCTTCCAAGCAATAGTCAATCCTGAATCTGCCCTGCTGCTGGCACATCACTCATCAACAACTCCACAATAAAGGTAAGTGGCATTTAATTATTGTTTATTTTGCATGTTCCATACCTTTCCATATAAGGAAATGTATATTTCATGTAAAAAAAAAAAATCAGACTTTGGGATGTCAGTAACGGATTAATTCTATTTCCATTATTTCTTATGGGGAATATTAACTCGACCAACGGCAAGCTCTCTGGAACGAATTAATGCTGTTGGTTGAGGGTCCACTGTATTTGTACAAACATAATGACGCTGTAAGCTCTTTATTTATTAATGTCGCTGGTCTGCATGACTTTTTTATTGATTCTGTGGTATCTTTTTCGGTATATGTATGGAAAACTGTGATTCGTTGTTTTTTCATTCATCTCTATCACATCAGGTTGTCAAATTATACGGAAACGTTACTTTTCTCTTTTCGTATAACATATGTAAATGAGAAAGTGGTACATTACCAATTAAAATGCTTACCTAATATTGTCTTTATTTTCAGATTATTAATATGTCTAAAGGCTGCATAAATTCACCAGATATATTTTGCTATGTCTGCCGGCAATTCACCCTTCAGATTCCCAGAGCAACATTACTCCTTTATTGAAGTGCTGCTACTTTGCTTATTTTAGCTGCAAACTTGGAGACTAGGACAAATCATTTGCACCACACAAAGCTTGCAAGAGTTGCATCAATAAGCTCCACATGTGGTCATCTGTTTCAAATGTGGTTCGTCTCCCGCCATACCAGTGGTACGGCGGGAGCAGATGAACCACCATGATGACTGCTATTTTTGTATGACTAAAGTAGCTGGATTCAACAAGAAGACTAAAGATCGCATAATATACCCAAATATTCTTTCAGCAATAAGGCCTGTTCCACACTCTGAAGATATTCCTGTACCTGTGCCACCTGAGACATAACAAATTTCACCAGAGTTTGATACCAGTGATTCTTAGGAGATGGAAGTAGACTATGAACCACCAATAAGTGACGATCCCAAACCCTTCAACCAAGTTGAGTTCAATGACTTGGTGGGAGACCTTAAATTTCCAAAAGAAAGTACACAGTTACTTGGCTTTAGACTGAAGGAACACAGGCTTCTAGCTCCGAAACAACATTCGCTTGGTACCGTCATCGTGAGGTGGAATTCACTCAGTTCTTTGACAGAGGAATCTTAGTTTTCTGTTCAAATATTTCTGGCCTTATTGAACACATGGGGATGTCATACGAAGCAGATGAATGGAGACTCTTCATTAATTCTTCTAAAAGAAGTTTAAAGGCTGTACTTCTCTACAGTGGCAACACAGTAGCATCTGTGCCAATTGACCATAGTCTGCAAATGTCAGAAACGTACGTAAATATGGAGACACTAATATCTGCAATCAAGTACCAGAATCACAATTTCTCCTACTAGTCTCCTACTAGGTCTTCAAGGCGGATACACCAAGTATCCCTGTTTTCTGTGTCTTTGGGATAGCACGGCAGACAGCTAGCACTATGAACAAAAAGACTGGCCACCAAGAACCAGCTTCTTACCCGGAAATCACAATGTGAAAACTGTGCCACTAATAGACCCCAAGAAAATTCTGCTGCCACCACTCCTTATTAAAAATTCTGTGAATGCCTTGAACAAGAATGGAACTGCTTTCAAGCACCTGGAGTCAAAGTTTCCTCGTATAAGTGAAGGCAAGCTAAAGGCAGGAATCTTTGTTGGCCCTTAAATTCGGGAATTGATGAAGGAAAAGCATTTTGATGAAGCATTAGCAGGTATGGATGTGAATGCCTGGTTTTCATTCAAGCAGATTGTCCACAACTTCCTGGGAAACAGGCGCTCTCCCGAATATGAAAAAAATGACCGAAGACCTGATTTCAAGTTTCCAACTACTTGGGTCTAGAATGAGTGTGAAGATGCACTTTTTGCACTCACATCTTGACTATTTCCCCAGCAATTGTGGGGACTACAGTGAGGAACAAGGAGAGCGGTTCCATGAGGATATTTGCACCATGGACACTCGATACCAGGGCAAATGATATGTCAGCATGATGGCGGATTACTAGTGATAATTGAAACGTAATGGTCTCGATGCACAGCACCATCGAAAAATTCGGTGACTTGCCAATAAAATTATTAATTTTTACGTTAACATAAATGAAAAAAAAATATATATTTAAACGTATAAGAGAAAATTTTAGAACAGACTTAATTTTAAATGAGTTCTTGCTAATTGAGTAGTTTTACCTATTCGGCATAACCTTGGTTGTCGACCGCATTGTTTGTCGAACCAATCGATTTTCGAACAAGGAATTCGAGGAAAAAATATCCTGCTTTTCATATGTTCTCTTGGTTGTCGATATACAACGCGAACAGCTCGGGTCACATGCTCACAGATGCGCATGGGTAGGCTGCCAGTACTGACAAAGTGGTTGTTGAAAAATATGTTACTGAATTCCAAGAGTATGTAGATGTTGAGTGGTTTGTCTTCAACAATTGTGAAGGGACAGACCTCTTCCGGAAGAAAATGCCCCAAAGGATCTACATAACTGAACAGGAAAAGTCAATGCCAGGACACAAGCCAATAAAAGACAGGCTTACCCTGTTACTGTGTGGTAATGCAAGTGGAGGGTTGAAATTAAAGCCCTTACCTGTTTACCATTGCAACAATCCACGAGTGTTTAAGAAGAACAATGTTATGGAAAACAAATTTGCTATAATGTAGAGGGCCAACACGAAACCTTGGGTAACAAGACAATTTGTTATTGATTGGGTTCATGAGGGTTTTGCTCCCACTGTCAAAAAGTACCTCATTAACAAATAATTGCCTCTCAGGGACTCTTTTACTTGGAAAACGAGATGCTGGAGGAGTTCAGATTCATAAATGTGAAGTTCTTGCTTCCTAACACCAATCCTCGCATCCACTCCATGGACCAGCAGTCATTTCTACAAGAAACTCTACACCAAAGCACTTTTTGAAAGGTGTTTTGAAACCACTTAAGAAACGCTTCAGGGAGTTCTGGAAGGACTGTTTCAATATCCTCACCTGCTTGAGGCTTAGAGAGACAAAGCATGGGGTAATACATATTCCAGGAGCATGCAGCCAGCATGGAAGGAATTGTGGCCTGACTTTGTGGCAGCCAGGGATTTTGAAGGCTTTGAAGATGAGCCTGAACTGGTAGAAGATAGTGTCTTTGGGGAAGATCGTGATCCTAGAGTGACTGAGGATGATGTGGAGAAGTTGCTGGAGGAGAATAGAACTGAACTTACCACAGAAGAGCTTCTAGACCTTCAGAAGGAGCAGTAGCAGATTGTAGTGGAGGAGCTGTCATCAGAGGAAGAGGACTGACGAATGATGTGCCCATTGCACTTGTTAAGGAAATGTGTGTTAAATGACATGAAGTGCATACGTTTCCTGAAAAATACCATCCAGACAAAGCAGTGGCCATCAGTCTCTGCAACATGTGCAATGACAGTGTAATGTCTCAATTTAGACAAGTATTAAAACGGAGTCTGAAATAAATCTCACTGGACAGATTTTTAATGAGACAAAGAATCAGTGAGCCAGGACAAGGTATTAGTGTGAAAAGAAACAAAGACGAGGAACAGCACCAGGACAGTTGCCTAACATATTAACAAAAGATGACTCTCCTTTCAAGCAGTAACATACCCCGTCCTTTCCTCTATCTCCTGCTTCCAGTATGCCATTAGCTCTCCTCTGACGGGGAAGAGGCAGTTAAATTTTTACTTACTGTACAGTATTTCATATAAACTTTCTTTTAGTATTCATTTTTACAGTTTTATGAAGTAGTACATTTTTAATGGAATGGAATAATTCTATTTACATTACTCTTTGTGGAAAAAAAATTGATTTGGTTGTGATCCATTTTGGTTGTTGAATCGACATCTGGAGCGAATTAAATTCGATAACCGAGGTTCTACCATATACATACAATAAGATCACAATAAACAGGTGATACCACAATATGTAAAACTACCACTGTGATAAAACAATGAACTTCCAAGTGCTTTCATGATTTCTCACGTTATCAAGGACCTCTACAAATAACAGAAAAGTAGAGAGCTTCTAAAGTTGAGATATCATCTTAGTTATGACATTACAACCCAAGAGGGTTAGGCATTTAGGAGGTGATAAGAAAAAATCATGAATAGTAAAAATATTGGTTCATAAAGAATAATCGAAATACTAAAGAAAATTAATGAATAGTCAAGGAATAGTCAAAATAATACTGAGGATATGTGAAGGCAGTATTTAGAAATGTGTGAAGAGATTCTTCTCTGCATTATCGAAAAATCTGAAGAACCTTCCTGAACTTATGGTAGTTTAAATTGACAGTGACTGTATTCGACTCTTATTAATTAGAAGGAAATCATACAATTTCAGTGCATTGTATTTTATCCACTAGAGCAACGTAATCTCTTATGACACATGATTTATTGACTGTGATCAGATGTAGGTTATGGTTAGCTGTTACAATTCCTATTATTCCTATTGTGGTCACTTGTCAAACAAAACTTGTGAGTGATAGGTTAGACAGCTTAAACTCTTCACAAATTCAGTTAATTATAAATTAATCCAATTTTTATAACCCTGAACTAATATTCATGGATCTGCTTGAAACAACTTTTTCGGCCTTCTGAAAATCATTTTGATGGTTTCAATCTCTCAAATGAATAAACTGGTCATTAGACTCATCCAGCTCTGTTGTTATATTTATGTTGTAATCCTAGTTCAAAATTTTTTCCAGTTTCTCAATAATAAACTGTATTACAATTTTTACCGGGAATCTAGTAGACACAACCGTCAACATTTATTATGGAAATATTAATCAGTTTTTTCTTTACTGTATCAAGATTTTTAAATATAACTGATTTAAAAATTCTTTAGTAGAGAAGGTACATTAAGAAGGTTTTCATGGTAAAGGAGAACCAGGATATTCTTAGTTGAATATGACTGTCTTTTTTTTGAATTTTAAAATTTATATCTAGCAATTTTAAAAGATTTATCAATTATATATTTTGGGTATTCTGGCACATTAGCTGTTTCATAAATCTTCAAAGTTTCTTCTTCAATGAATTTGTACTACAAATACACAAATATCTCAAGAACTTGGATGAAAGTGCAGAAAATTTAACTCTATCCTGGTGTGAAGAATAATATTGATCATAATAACAGTTATTTCTTAATTTTCTGTATATTTTGAAATTAAAATCACGAGTCTTCTTAATAATTAAGACTAATAAAGAGCTATAAGTTGTTTTGTTCAAACTCAACAGTAATATTAATGAAATGAACTGGGCTATTTAATTCAACAAGGAAATGGATTATATTCATATTCTTAGGCATTAGGCACAAAACATCAACATATCTGTACCACTTCGCTCAATTGGGAAGGATTTTGTTAAGCAGTCTTATTTCAAAATATTCCCTGTACAAATTGGTAAGGACAGGTGAGAGAGGATTTCCTATTGCCGAGTGTATTACTCAGTATATTGCAGAAATTATATGTATAAAAAACGCTCCATAAATGTCAGTTTACGGGATTTGTTCTGAAACCAGACGCGTATTAGTCCTGAAGAGTAGCCAGGACAGGACAGCAGCAGGTCACTGAGGTGTTTTTTTAAGTGACTACAGGAAGCGCCGCGGCTAGAACAAGATGTCTGTAAGACATCAAAGTTTGGTATCTTAGTAGGGATGTTGGGTTTGGGTAAGTTTATGCCAAAGGTTGCTTTAATATTTGTGTAATTACTCTCCTATTATATCTGTAAGTCGCTAGTGTGAGGAAAGGCCTGTTTAGGTTTTGGGAGAGTACTAGTGTAATGTTTTGCTTGCAGGCTAAGACGCCGACAGAAGGGAAGGGGGGTAATGGAGCCTCTCTCTTTATAAATGTTTATATTTTTTTTTTTACCATTAGTAGCTGTGTGCTAGAGTGCTAATGTGAGTACTTGGTAAAGGAGTGCTGGTGTTTGATGATTTCTGTATGTATTGGGTAGGTTGTATGTTGTATCTGTTAGTTTACTAACATAATTTTATATGTTAGTTTTTGTGCCCTTCCTGTTAATATAATATTGACCATATACTTAATGCTTTTGTAAAGAAATTTGCTTGGCCCTAGGTTGGTTTATTTTGTTCAGTACTTTACATGCTCCTAGACAAGCTGTTAACCCTTAGGCGCCAACATTTATTTCTATGTAACGTGATAAATGCGTTACAGAGTGTAAATGTTGTCATTTTACAGACACTTTGCATTAGCAATATAAATTTTAATCTCAATGTTTGTAGGTACTGGCTATGGTAAATCGTAATTAATGACTTACCGAGTTGATCAGTTAGGAAACTTTATATATCATCAACTGGAACTTTTGTAGACAAGGAAGTGACAACAAAACTAACCATATTATAATAACTTAAATCAGTCATCAGTATTATTTTTAACATTATAGCTAGAAATTTTGCTAACAATTAGACACAACATATCTACTAGTGATTTAGATAATTTATAGTAAACTGAACAAAGGGAGCTAATTATGGTACCAGCTGGATTACCTGGTTTGTGTGTCTTTATTAATCCATTGGTTCTTAGGATTATTTTAATTAGTTCATCTTTGCCTTTCAGTAATCTTTTAATGATTTTATTAAAGTTATTGTTAACTGAATCCAAAGGATCCATTCTAACTTTGGAATATGTTCCTGTATTATCCAAGAAATTATTCATTTTAATTTGGCATTCAGTTTGTTTAAAAAAATTATTTTGGAATTCTTTCAAAACTATTGCAAGTGCAATGTCGTATGTAATGTTCTATTATTTTACAGCTCCTAAATAATGTGAGAAATCATGAAAGTGATTGGCAGTTCAGTATTTATTCACAGTGGATGTTTTGCACACACACACACATACACACACACACACACACACAATTAGGCGAGTACAATTAGGTGAGTACGTGTTCAAGCACTTGTAGAGGCTGAGTATTAGCATTAGTAACGTTATTATTATAATTATTAGAATTATTCGTATTATAATTAGTATTTTCTTAGTATTATTGATACATAGACATGAGGAGGAGCATTTCTTGGCACACAAACATAGATGCGCACGCGCACACACACACGCACATACGCACACGGTTTCACACTTTTTGGAAAGCTGACCTGACATATACTTCCTCTCAATCCCATACACACATACAGACACACAAGCAAACGGTATCTTCCCCTCACAGTCTCCCTCTCCTCAAGCTTTCCCACCCTCACGGTCTCCCCTCACTCAACACCTACTCCGACCCACCACACAGTCCACCACTCCACCAATCTCAGGCATTCCCCCTCACCCTCCTCTCCCTTTTTTTCACCTACCTACCACTCTACCTCCTCTCTACCCCACTCTCTCTCCACTTCTCTCAACCCCCTGCAACCAAAATTAGGTGAGTACACTGCACACACTCAACACTCACAAAAATAACACACCCACACCCTCACCCAAACACACGAATACCATCACCCAGCCATACCCAAACACACACCAACACCCAACACATTCCCACACCCAACACCCAACACACACACACACACACACACACACACACACACACACACACACACACACACACACACACACACACACACACACATACACACTTTCTCCACCCCTCCCTCACTCTACCTGTCTTTCTCCCCACCTCTCTTCCCCTTAGAACTCTCCACTCCTCCCACTCCACTCTCTTCGTCTTTCTCACTCTTTCCCCTTTACCTTCCCCTTCTCTCTCTCTCACTCTTTCCCTCTCTCCCTTGTATCTCCCTCTCCCTCCCTTCCTCTGTCCCCCCATTCCCCTCTCTTTTCCTTCCTACCACCCATTGTCCCTCATCTAGTCCCCTTCCCACTCTTTCTTCCACCTCTCCATCACTATAAAGGCCCAAGGGATCAGAGAAGAATGATTCTGGTAGGGAAGAATGGATGGAAGAGCAGTGGAAAAGGATGGAACCAAAGGGTGGGAGAGCAAACTAGGAGAGATTTCTGCAAAAATGGAGAAAAGAATGGAGGCAGAGCTCTCTCTGAAGTTGAAATAGATGTTGGAGGTGGAGAAGAAATGAGAGTCAAATCGAAGCTGCAGTAGCCAGGATAAGGGCCTTAGAGTAATGAGGTAAATGGTCTGTAACGAGTTACAGGGGTATTGACCAGAGGAGACAGCATCTGAAGCTGGTACACCCATACTGAATGAGGGTCCCAACGGGAAGGAAGAAGACAACTTATGCTAAGGCCCTATCAGCCCACCAAGCAGGGCCAAGGAATGAAGGGGGAGAGCAGTTGGGAGCGAGGAGGGTGGTTGGGGATGGGGGTGAAGGTGGAGAGGGGAATAGGTCATATGCAGAGGCATGCCACCAAGAGCTACAGGAAAAAATAAGGTAGAAAATGGCGATGTACAAACAGGAACCAAAGACACAGAGGGAAAGGCAATGGGAAGAGGAGAGGGCGAGGTCAGTGTTTATTCATGGCCTTCAGGAGAGCGAGGGAAAGACAAACAATGAAAGATGGAAAGCAGAAAGACAGGAGATTAAGAACATCAAAGAAATAGGGGAATAGGACATACCTGAGATTGTAAATTTTCAGAGAATATGGGGATACTTGAATGGGAGAAAATGGCGGATCAAGCTGATTTTCAGAACAGGAACAGTGCAAAACAGGATCCTGCAAGAGAAACCACAGTTGAAGGAATCGTCAGAATACGAGAGGGTGTTCCAAGACTGAGACAGAAGAAAAACTGAATGACAGTAGCCAAGGGAGAGGACACAAAAGCGAAAGGGGCTAAGAAGAGAGACAAGGACAGAATCATCAAAGGGCAGCCAGAGCAGGGCAGAACAACAAGAGCAAGCACACACAGAACCATCCCCAGAACCCCACAACCAAACATGCTATCCCAACACAGACCACAACCCACACTCACAGCCCGCACCCCAGACTATGCTGTAGAATCTCACAGCATACTGCCACACCCCCACAATTACAGACCCACTAAAACACAGTGTTGGAGAGGAAACTAAAGGTATGGTACACCGACACTTATGGAATAATGAATAAGTGGGAGGATTGGCACGAGAGAGTCAAAGAGGCATCACAGGACATCATAGCCCTCATAGAAACCTAGCTCACAGGGATAATAACAGATGCCATCTTTCCAACGGGATATCAGATCCTGATGAAAGACAGAGGGAACAGAGGGGGTGGAGGAGTGGCACTGCTGATCAGAAACCTATGGGATTTTGATGAGCCGGAGAGAGGAGACAGAGGAGAAGTAAGAGACTACATAATAGGAACAGTCTGGGGGGCCCAAAGTGGTAATTGCAGTGGTGTTTAACCCACCACAGAACAGCAGGAGGCCAAGGCAAGAGTATGATGAGAGTAATAGAACAATGGTTGACACACTGGCTGATGTGGCTAGAATTGCTCATGCAAGCAGGGCAAAGCTAGTGATCATGGGTGACTTCAACCACAAGGAAATCGATTCGGAGAACTTGGAGCCACATGGGGGCCAAGAAACGTGGAGGGATAAGATGATGGAGGTGGTACTGGAAACCTCATGTACCAACACGTAAGGGACACTACCAGAGAGAGAGGAGAGGATGAGCCATCGAGACTGAACCTAGTATTCACCTTGAGTAGTGCAGCTATTGAGGACATCACATATGAAAGACCCTTTGGGGCCAGTGATAATGTGGTTCGGAGCTTCGAATACATAGTAGAGGTGGAGGTGGAAGCAGGAAGGGCGGGAAGAAGAAAATCAAACTACAAGAAAGGGGACTATGCAGGCGTGAAGAACTCCCTGATCAGGGTTCATTGGGACAGAGAACTGGCAGAGAAGTCAGTAAATGAGATGATGGAAAATGTGACAACTATATGCAAGGAAGCTGAGGATAAGTTTGTACCCAAGGGTAACAGGAATAACGAAAAAGCCAAGATGACCCTGTGGTTCACTCAAAGGTGCAGGGAGGCCAAAACCGAGTGTGTTAGGGAATGGAAGAAGTATAGAAGGCCAAGGACCCAGGAGAATAAGGAGAGCAGTCGTAGAGCCAGAAATGGCAATGCACAGGTAAGAAGGGAGGCCCAAAGACAATACGAGAATGACGTAGCAGCGAAAGCCAAATCTGACCCAAAGCTATTGTACTGCCACATCAGAAGGAAAACAACAGTCAAGGACCAGGTAATCAGTCTGAGGAAGGAAGGAGGAGAGGTCACAAAAAATGACGGCAAAGTATGTGAGGAGCTCAACATAAGATTCAAAGAAATGTTCACAGAGGAGACAGAAGGGCTTTGACAGCAGCTTTGCCTTGCTCGCATGAACCCTTTTGGCCACTTCAACCAGTGTGTCAACCATCGCTCTATTCCTCTCATCATACTCTTGCGTTGGCCTCCTGCTGTTTGTGGTGGGTTATACATCACTGCAATTACCACCTTGGGACCTCCAGACTGAAGTGTTCCTATTATGTAATCTCTTGCTACTCCTCTGTCTCCTCTCTCCAGCTTATCAAAATCCCATCAGTTTTTGATGAGCAGTGCCACTCCTACATCCCGTCTGATACCTCTGTCTTTCCTCAGGATTTGATAACCCAATGGAAAGATGGCATTGCTATCATCCCTGTGAGCTTGATTTCCGTGAGAGCTATGATGTCCAGTGATGCCTCTTTGACTATTTCGTGCCATTCCCACTTATTTGCTATTCCATCAGCGTTGGTGTACGATACCTCCAGCTTCCTCTCCAGCACTGTATTTTGGGGATGTCTGTGAGGGTGGGGGCCTGGCAGTGTGCTGTGGGATTCTACAGCGTTGTGTGAGGTGGGGGCTGTAAGTGTGCATTGTGATTTGTGTTGGGATAGCGTGTTTATGTGGTTCTGGGGGTCTGTGTGTGCTTGCACTTGTTTCTCTGGCTTGCTCTGGTTGTCCTCTGCTGATTCTGTCCTTGTCTTTCTTCCTAGTCCCTTTGGCTTTTGTGTCCTCTCCCTCCCCTGCTGTTGTTCTGTTTTTGTTTAGTCTCAGTTTAGGAAAACCACCTTGTGTGTTGACGATTCCTCCAGCAGTGGTTTCTCTTGCAAGACCCTGTTTTACACTGTTTCTGTCTTGAAAATCAGCTTGACTGGCCTATTTTTCTCCTTCAAGTAACGCCCTGTTTTCTGAAAATTTACTGTCTCAGTCATGTCCTCTTTGCCTATTTCACTGATAATACTTTCAGCCTCCTGTTTTTCTTCCTGTCATCTTTCATTGTGTGTCCTCCGCTCGCTCTCCTGAAGCCCATGAATCAACACTGACTTATCCCTTTCCTCCTCCCAGTGCCTTTCCCTCTGTGTCTCTGGTTCCCACTTGTACATGGCCATTTTCTTCCTTATTTTTTTCTGTAGCTCTTGTTGGCATGTGACCTATCTCCCTCTCCACCTTCTCCCCCTCCCTTACCACTAACCCTGCTCCCCCAACTGCTCTTCCCATTTATTCCTCGGTCCTGCTTGGTGGGCTGATAGGGCGTTAGCATAAGTTATATCTCCTTCCTTTCCGTTGGGCTCCTCATTCAGTAGGGGTTTACCAGCTTCAGATACTATGTCTCCTCTATGCAAAATCCCTGTAACTCACTTCAGCCTATTTACCTTATATTCTAGGGCCCTTATCCTGGCTTCTACAGCTTCAAATTGTGACTTCCATTTCTTCTTCTCCTATTCCATCCTCCATTCAATTTAGGAGAAAGCTATGCCTCCATCATTTTCTCCATTCTCTCAGAAAACTCACTTAGTTTGCTCTCCCACTCTTGCATCATCCTTTTACATTGCTCTTCCGTGTGTGTGTGTGTGTGTGTGTGTGTGTGTGTGTGTGTGTGTGGCGCTAGGCCGGCAGGGGTTATTGCTCATAATGACTCACACGAGTTTGGCATGGAACTAAAAGCTAGAGATATATGAAAGACGTGAAAAAAAGCATTGAAGTAAGTGAATCACAGATTCATATGCATGAATGTGATGAATAATGCCTCGAAACTTCAGAGAAGACCCAGTATTATTTCCATAGGAAAACCAATATTAGGAAAAACAGTAGTAAACTTTAAACAAAACAGTAAGCTGAATAAACATATTCTTCACAATAGGAAAGAGGATCTTTATGCAGATGTTGTTAACATCTGCAAGAGCCGTCAAGCTCTTCATGAGATAATGGACTGGGGATGCTGGGACTGGATGCACATTCAGTTTCCAACATAAACTCTCCTCGGCACTGGCCAATGTAATGCCAGGAATAAAATAACGTTTCCGGAAAAAATTTTAAGGGGAACAACCTTACACATGACCTGTAGAAAGTAAACAACAGCACAAACTCTCGTTCGATCTGAGCGATCAGTTTCCTAAATACTAGTTCATATATAGTTCATAAATACTATTGAAATTTATTATTTGTTGTTGTTATTTATGTTTCTTTAATTAGGTTAGGTTAGGTTCGATTTTATTCAATTAAGTTAGGTTCAGTTAGGTAAGGGTAAGTTAACATACATTAACATAAAATTATGTATAATTAACCGGGTGTACAAAAAATAACACAAAATGGGAGGCTCGCGTTTGCTAGTATTAGACATACTATAGTAATTTTGTGTTGTATCACCTTGAACGCTAAATAAGTTTTAGTTTGATTTCAAAATATGTGAAAAATTTGTTTGTAGCGCTAAGTAATAACCATTTAAAACTAGCATTACAAATACATGTAATCCGTTTTCTGTGTTTGAATTTATGTCATGGTCGCCTCCACAGGTGCTCTTCTGTGCCTTGCTCATCAGATACTGCGAGCATAATAATAATTTTGTTAGCATAGCCGTTTGTCCACCAAAGTTGTTATTATGTGTCTCAGGATTCGGTCATGCTTACCAAAATAAGTTGACAGCTAGTGGCCCAAAATATTTATTGTTCTTCCTATCTTCTTGTTCCTTCCTCTCACTGTAGTCAGTGGTAAGTCTAGGCAAAATTTATCAACATTTATTCATCAGTTATGTAAGAAAAAATTGTCAATAAAATGTGCAATTTAATAATATATTGCAACGTGTTTTTCAAGCAAAAGTGTTCAAAAAATTTATAGACTGCAGATTTCTGCCCAATCTAAGCCGCTACACACACACACACACACACACACACACATGGTACGTAACGATGTATCACAGTGGGCACCTGTGACGAGCGGGGTCCCACAGGGGTCGGTCCTAGGACCAGTGCTATTTTTGGTATATGTGAAGGACATGACGGAAGGGTTAGACTCAGAAGTGTCCCTGTTTGCAGATGATGTGAAGTTAATGAGGAGAATTAAATCTGATGAGGACCAGGCAGGACTTCAAAGAGACCTGGACAGACTGGACACCTGGTCCAGCAAATGGCTTCTCGAATTTAATCCTGCCAAATGCAAAGGTCATGAAGATGGGGGAGGGGCACTGGAGAAGACCACAGACAGAGTATAGGCTATTGACAACCAGCACGGTTTCAGGGAAGGAAAATCCTGTGTCACAAACCTACTGGAGTTTTATGACAAGGTAACAGAAGTAAGACAAGAGAGAGAGTGGTGGATCGACTGCATTTTTTTGGACTGCAAGAAGGCCTTCGACACAGTTTCTCACAAGAGGTTACTGCAAAAGCTAGAGGATCAGGCACACATAACAGGAAAGGCACTGCAATGGATCAGAAAATACCTGACAGGGAGGCAACAACGAGTCATGGTACGTGACGAGGTGTCAGAGTGGGCGCCTGTGACAAGCGGGGTTCCACAGGGGTCAGCCCTAGGACCTGTGCTGTTCTTGGTATATGTGAATGACATAACGGAAGGGATAGACTCAGAAGTGTCCTTGTTTGCAGATGATGTGAAGTTAATGAAAAGAATCAAATCGGATGAGGATCAGACAGGACTACAAATAGACCTGGACAGGCTACAAGCCTGGTCCAGCAACTGGCTCCTTGAGTTTAACCCTGCCAAATGCAAAGTCATGAAGATTGGGGAAGGGCAAAGAAGACCGCAGACACAATATAGTTTAGATGGCCAAAGACTGCAAACCTCACTCAAGGAAAAAGATCTGGGGGTGAGTATAACACCGAGCATATCTCCTGAGGCGCACATCAATCAGATAACTGCTGCAGCATACGGGCGCCTGGCAAACCTACGGATAGCGTTTCGATACCTCAGTAAGGATTCGTTCAAGACTCTGTATACCATTTACGTCAGGCCCATACTGGAGTATGCAGCACCAGTTTGGAATCCACACCTAGTCAAACACGTCAAGAAATTAAAGAAACTGCAAAGGTTTGCAACAAGACTAGTCCCAGAGCTACGGGGATTGTCCTACGAAGAAAGGTTGAGGGAAATCGGCCTGACGACACTGGAGGACAGAAGGGTCAGGGGAGACATGATAACGACATATAAAATACTGCGCGGAATAGACAAAATGGACAAAGACGGGATGTTCCAGAGAAGGGACACAGACACAAGAGGTCACAATTGGAAGTTGAAGGCTCAGATGAATCAAAGGGATGTTAGGAAGTATTTCTTCAGTCATAGAGTTGTCAGGCCGTGGAATAGCCTAGAAAGTGACGTAGTGGAGGCGGGAACCATACATAGTTTTAAGGCGAAGTATGATAACGCTCATGGGGCAGGGAGAGAGAGGACCTAATAGCAATCAGCGAAGAGGCGGGGGCCAGGAGCTATGACTCGACCCCTGCAATCACAAATAGGTGAGTACACACACACACACACACACACACACACACACACACACACACACACACACACACACACACACACGCATTCCGATACCTTAGTAAGGAATCGTTCAAGACACTGTACACCGTGTATGTCAGGCCCATACTGGAGTATGCAGCACCTGTTTGGAACCCGCCAAGAAACTAGAGAAAGTACAAGAAACTAGAGAAAGTACAAAGGTTTGCGACAAGGTTAGTTCCAGAGCTAAGGGGAATGTCCTATGAAGAAAGATTAAGGGAAATCGGCCTGACGACACTGGAGGACAGGAGGGTCAGGGGAGACATGATAACAACATATAAAATTCTGCGTGGAATAGACAAGGTGGACAAAGACAGGATGTTCCAGGGAGGTTACACAGAAACAAGAGGCCACAATTGGAAGTTGAAGACACAAATGAGTCAGAGAGATATTAGGAAGTATTTCTTCAGTCATAGAGTTGTCAGGCATTGGAATAGCCTAGAAAATGACGTAGTGGAGGCAGGAACCATACACAGTTTTAAGACGAGGTTTGATAAAGCTCATGGAGCGGGGAGAGAGAGGGCCCAGTAGCAACCGGTGAAGAGGCGGGGCCAGGAGCTAAGACTCGACCCCTGCAACCACAAATAGGTGAGTACAAATAGGTGAGTACACACACACACACACACACACACACACACACACACAAATATTGTTAATGGAGGTTAGGTTAGGTTAGGTTAGCCATTATTTACATAGAGTGAACCTTATGAAGGTGGTTTGCGTCTAGCAACGTGTACTTATTAAAAACGTTGGTATTTCAACGCTCCCTATGAAATTTTTTGATGGAGAACGGTTTGTATATTGACCTGAAGATTCTTTTTTCGGCATTCATTAAACCGGAAGCACAATATTAACTAATCTAAATTCCAATGTGCCAACCTTCTAGTATTATTTTGAATAATGCATAGAATACCGCTAATATACAATCCATATAATAAAATTTTCTTTTTCACCTAGAAAACAGTTATTATCAAAGAATTTTCATCCCTGCTAATACACAGCAGCAGCAGCAGCAGCAGCAGCAGCAGCAGCAGCAGCAGCAGCAGCAGCAGCAGCAGCAGCAGCAGCAGCAGCAGCAGGAGACTGATGGGTAGGTCCCCCCCTCTTAATTCTACTATTGGTGCTGCTGCTCTCCCTGCTGTCTCTGCTAGTGTCCTCACTGCTGTCTCTGCTAGTGTCCTCACTGCTGTCTCTGCTAGTGTCCTCACTGCTGTCTCTGCTAGTGTCCTCACTGCTGTCTCTGCTAGTGTCCTCACTACTGTCTCTCCTAGTGTCCTCACTGCTGCTGCTAGTGTCCTCACTGCTCTATTGCTGCTGCTGCTCTCCCTGCTGTCTCTGCTAGTGTCCTCACTGCTGTCTCTGCTAGTGTCCTCACTGCTGTCTCTCCTAGTGTCCTCACTGCTGTCTCTGCTAGTGTCCTCACTGCTGTCTCTGCTAGTGTCCTCACTGCTGTCTCTGCTAGTGTCCTCACTGCTGTCTCTGCTAGTGTCCTCACTGCTGTCTCTGCTAGTGTCCTCACTGCTGTCTCTGCTAGTGTCCTCACTGCTGTCTCTGCTAGTGTCCTCACTGCTGTCTCTGCTAGTGTCCTCACTGCTGTCTCTGTGTCCTCACTCTGCTAGTGTCCTCACTGCTGTCTCTGCTAGTGTCCTCACTGCTGTCTCTGCTAGTGTCCTCACTGCTGTCTCTGCTAGTGTCCTCACTGCTGTCTCTGCTAGTGTCACTGCTGTCTCTCTAGTGTCCTCACTGCTGTCTCTGCTAGTGTCCTCACTGCTGTCTCTGCTAGTGTCCTCACTGCTGTCTCTGCTAGTGTCCTCACTGCTGTCTCTGCTAGTGTCCTCACTGTCTCTGCTAGTGTCCTCACTGTCCTCTGTCTCTGCTAGTGTCCTCACTGCTGTCTCTGCTAGTGTCCTCACTGCTGTCTCTGCTAGTGTCACTGCTGTCTCTGCTAGTCTGCTGCTAGTGTCCTCACTGCTGTCTCTGCTAGTGTCCTCACTGCTGTCTCTGCTAGTGTCCTCACTGCTGTCTCTGCTAGTGTCCTCACTGCTGTCTCTGCTAGTGTCCTCACTGCTGTCTCTGCTAGTGTCCTCACTGCTGTCTCTGCTAGTGTCCTCACTGCTGTCTCTGCTAGTGTCCTCACTGCTGTCTCTGCTAGTGTCCTCACTGCTGTCTCTGCTAGTGTCCTCACTGCTGTCTCTGCTAGTGTCCTCACTGCTGTCTCTGCTAGTGTCCTCACTGCTGTCTCTGCTAGTGTCCTCACTGCTGTCTCTGCTAGTGTCCTCACTGCTGTCTCTGCTAGTGTCCTCACTGCTGTCTCTGCTAGTGTCCTCACTGCTGTCTCTGCTAGTGTCCTCACTGCTGTCTCTGCTAGTGTCCTCACTGCTGTCTCTGCTAGTGTCCTCACTGCTGTCTCTGCTAGTGTCCTCACTGCTGTCTCTGCTAGTGTCCTCACTGCTGTCTCTGCTAGTGTCCTCACTGCTGTCTCTGCTAGTGTCCTCACTGCTGTCTCTGCTAGTGTCCTCACTGCTGTCTCTGCTAGTGTCCTCACTGCTGTCTCTGCTAGTGTCCTCACTGCTGTCTCTGCTAGTGTCCTCACTGCTGTCTCTGCTAGTGTCCTCACTGCTGTCTCTGCTAGTGTCCTCACTGCTGTCTCTGCTAGTGTCCTCACTGCTGTCTCTGCTAGTGTCCTCACTGCTGTCTCTGCTAGTGTCCTCACTGCTGTCTCTGCTAGTGTCCTCACTGCTGTCTCTGCTAGTGTCCTCACTGCTGTCTCTGCTAGTGTCCTCACTGCTGTCTCTGCTAGTGTCCTCACTGTCCTCACTGCTGTCTCTGCTAGTGTCCTCACTGCTGTCTCTGCTAGTGTCCTCACTGCTGTCTCTGCTAGTGTCCTCACTGCTGTCTCTGCTAGTGTCCTCACTGCTGTCTCTGCTAGTGTCCTCACTGCTAGTGTCCTCTGTCTCTGCTAGTGTCCTCACTGCTGTCTCTGCTAGTGTCCTCACTGCTGTCTCTGCTAGTGTCCTCACTGCTGTCTCTGCTAGTGTCCTCACTGCTGTCTCTGCTAGTGTCCTCACTGCTGTCTCTGCTAGTGTCCTCACTGGCTGTCTCTGCTAGTGTCCTCACTGCTGTCTCTGCTAGTGTCCTCACTGCTGTCTCTGCTAGTGCCCTCACTGCTGTCTCTGCTAGTGTCCTCACTGCTGTCTCTGCTAGTGCCCTCACTGCTGTCTCTGCTAGTGTCCTCACTGCTGTCTCTGCTACTGTCCTCACAGCTGTCTCTGCTAGTGTCCTCACTGCTGTCTCTGCTAGTGTCCTCATTGTTGTCTCTGCTAGTGTCCTCACTGCTGTCTCTGCTAGTGTCCTCACTGCTGTCTCTGCTAGTGTCCTCACTGCTGTCTCTGCTAGTGTCCTCACTGCTGTCTCTGCTAGTGTCCTCACTGCTGTCTCTGCTAGTGTCCTCACTGCTGTCTCTGCTAGTGTCCTCACTGCTGTCTCTGCTAGTGTCCTCACTGCTGTCTCTGCTAGTGTCCTCACTGTTGTCTCTGCTAGTGTCCTCACTGTTGTCTCTGCTAGTGTCCTCACTGTTGTCTCTGCTAGTGTCCTCACTGTTGTCTCTGCTAGTGTCCTCACTGCTGTCTCTGCTAGTGTCCTCACTGTTGTCTCTGCTAGTGTCCTCACTGTTGTCTCTGCTAGTGTCCTCACTGTTGTCTCTGCTAGTGTCCTCACTGTTGTCTCTGCTAGTGTCCTCACTGCTGTCTCTGCTAGTGTCCTCACTGTTGTCTCTGCTAGTGTCCTCACTGCTGTCTCTGCTAGTGTCCTCACTGTTGTCTCTGCTAGTGTCCTCACTGTTGTCTCTGCTAGTGTCCTCACTGTTGTCTCTGCTAGTGTCCTCACTGTTGTCTCTGCTAGTGTCCTCACTGCTGTCTCTGCTAGTGTCCTCACTGCTGTCTCTGCTAGTGTCCTCACTGCTGTCTCTGCTAGTGTCCTCACTGTTGTCTCTGCTAGTGTCCTCACTGCTGTCTCTGCTAGTGTCCTCACTGTTGTCTCTGCTAGTGTCCTCACTGTTGTCTCTGCTAGTGTCCTCACTGTTGTCTCTGCTAGTGTCCTCACTGCTGTCTCTGCTAGTGTCCTCACTGTTGTCTCTGCTAGTGTCCTCACTGTTGTCTCTGCTAGTGTCCTCACTGTTGTCTCTGCTAGTGTCCTCACTGTTGTCTCTGCTAGTGTCCTCACTGTTGTCTCTGCTAGTGTCCTCACTGTTGTCTCTGCTAGTGTCCTCACTGTTGTCTCTGCTAGTGTCCTCACTGTTGTCTCTGCTAGTGTCCTCACTGTTGTCTCTGCTAGTGTCCTCACTGTTGTCTCTGCTAGTGTCCTCACTGCTGTCTCTGCTAGTGTCCTCACTGTTGTCTCTGCTAGTGTCCTCACTGTTGTCTCTGCTAGTGTCCTCACTGTTGTCTCTGCTAGTGTCCTCACTGTTGTCTCTGCTAGTGTCCTCATTGTTGTCTCTGCTAGTGTCCTCATTGTCTCTGCTAGTGTCCTCACTGTTGTCTCTGCTAGTGTCCTCACTGTTGTCTCTGCTAGTGTCCTCACTGTTGTCTCTGCTAGTGTCCTCACTGTTGTCTCTGCTAGTGTCCTCACTGTTGTCTCTGCTAGTGTCCTCATTGTTGTCTCTGCTAGTGTCCTCATTGTTGTCTCTGCTAGTGTCCTCACTGTTGTCTCTGCTAGTGTCCTCATTGTTGTCTCTGCTAGTGTCCTCATTGTTGTCTCTGCTAGTGTCCTCATTGTTGTCTCTGCTAGTGTCCTCATTGTTGTCTCTGCTAGTGTCCTCATTGTTGTCTCTGCTAGTGTCCTCACTGTTGTCTCTGCTAGTGTCCTCACTGTTGTCTCTGCTAGTGTCCTCATTGTTGTCTCTGTTGTCTCTGCTAGTGTCCTCACTGTTGTCTCTGCTAGTGTCCTCATTGTTGTCTCTGCTAGTGTCCTCATTGTTGTCTCTGCTAGTGTCCTCACTGTTGTCTCTGCTAGTGTCCTCACTGTTGTCTCTGCTAGTGTCCTCACTGTTGTCTCTGCTAGTGTCCTCACTGTTGTCTCTGCTAGTGTCCTCACTGTTGTCTCTGCTAGTGTCCTCATTGTTGTCTCTGCTAGTTCGCTCATTGTATCTGCTAGTGTCCTCATTGTTGTCTTTGCTAGTGCTCTCACTGTTGTCTCTGCTAGTGTCCTCACTGTTGTCTCTGCTAGTGTCCTCATTGTTGTCTCTGCTAGTGTCCTCATTGTTGTCTCTGCTAGTGTCCTCACTGTTGTCTCTGCTAGTGTCCTCACTGTTGTCTCTGCTAGTGTCCTCACTGTTGTCTCTGCTAGTGTCCTCACTGTTGTCTCTGCTAGTGTCCTCACTGTTGTCTCTGCTAGTGTCCTCACTGTTGTCTCTGCTAGTGTCCTCACTGTTGTCTCTGCTAGTGTCCTCACTGTTGTCTCTGCTATTGTCCTCACTGTTGTCTCTGCTAGTGCCCTCACTGTTGTCTCTGCTTGTCTCCTCACTGTTGTCTCTGCTAGTGTCATCACTGTTGTCTCTGCTAGTGTCCTCACTGTTGTCCCTGCTTGTGTCCTCACTGTTGTCTCTGCTAGTTTCCTCACTGCTGTCTCTGCTAGTGTCCTCACTGTTGTCTCTGCTAGTGTCCTCACTGTTGTCTCTGCTAGTGTCCTCACTGTTGTCTCTGCTAGTGTCCTCACTGTTGTCTCTGCTAGTGTCCTCACTGTTGTCTCTGCTAGTGTCCTCACTGTTGTCTCTGCTAGTGTCCTCATTGTTGTCTCTGCTAGTTCGCTCATTGTATCTGCTAGTGTCCTCATTGTTGTCTCTGCTAGTGTCCTCATTGTTGTCTCTGCTAGTGTCCTCACTGTTGTCTCTGCTAGTGTCCTCACTGTTGTCTCTGCTAGTGTCCTCATTGTTGTCTCTGCTAGTGTCCTCATTGTTGTCTCTGCTAGTGTCCTCATTGTTGTCTCTGCTAGTGTCCTCATTGTTGTCTCTGCTAGTGTCCTCATTGTTGTCTCTGCTAGTGTCCTCATTGTTGTCTCTGCTAGTGTCCTCATTGTCTCTGCTAGTGTCCTCATTGTCTCTGCTAGTGTCCTCATTGTTGTCTCTGCTAGTGTCCTCATTGTTGTCTCTGCTAGTGTCCTCATTGTTGTCTCTGCTAGTGTCCTCATTGTTGTCTCTGCTAGTGTCCTCATTGTTGTCTCTGCTAGTGTCCTCACTGTTGTCTCTGCTAGTGTCCTCATTGTTGTCTCTGCTAGTGTCCTCATTGTCTCTGCTAGTGTCCTCACAAATAACAAAAAAGGCACAATACCGTGACTCGAACGATACACAAATAACCCGCACATAAAAGAGAGAAGCTTACGACGACGTTTCGGTCCGACTTGGACCATTGACAAAGTCACAATAACCAGAGGTGGAGCAGGACGGCTATATATAGGCAGGAAGAGGTGATGGTAGTAGTAGTAGTAGTAGTAGTACAAGAATTGTATATAATGCCCGGGTGTTGTGCATGTGTCTTAATTTCATCTTGTTGGTATTATATACAACTCTTGTACTACTACTACTACTACTACTACCATCACCTCTTCCTGCCTATATATAGCCGTCCTGCTCCACCTCTGGTTATTGTGACTTTGTCAATGGTCCAAGTCGGACCGAAACGTCGTCGTAAGCTTCTCTCTTTTATGTGCGGGTTATTTGTGTATAGTGTCCTCACTGTTGTCTCTGCTAGTGTCCTCATTGTTGTCTCTGCTAGTGTCCTCACTGTTGTCTCTGCTAGTGTCCTCACTGTTGTCTCTGCTAGTGTCCTCACTGCTGTCTCTGCTAATGTCCTCGCTGTTGTCTCTGCTAGTGTCCTCACTGTTGTCTCTGCTAGTGTCCTCACTGTTGTCTCTGCTAGTGCCTTCACTGTTGTCTCTGCTAGTGTCCTCATTGTTGTCTCTGCTAGTGTCCTCACTGTTGTCTCTGCTAGTGTCCTCACTGTTGTCTCTGCTAGTGTCCTCACTGTTGTCTCTGCTAGTGTCCTCACTGTTGTCTCTGCTAGTGTCCTCACTGTTGTCTCTGCTACTGTTGTCTCTGTGTCCTCACTGTTGTCTCTGCTAGTGTCCTCACTGTTGTCTCTGCTAGTGTCCTCACTGTTGTCTCTGCTAGTGTCCTCACTGTTGTCTCTGCTAGTGTCCTCACTGTTGTCTCTGCTAGTGTCCTCACTGTTGTCTCTGCTAGTGTCCTCACTGTTGTCTCTGCTAGTGTCCTCACTGTTGTCTCTGCTAGTGTCCTCACTGTTGTCTCTGCTAGTGTCCTCACTGTTGTCTCTGCTAGTGTCCTCACTGTTGTCTCTGCTAGTGTCCTCACTGTTGTCTCTGCTAGTGCCCTCACTGTTGTCTCTGCTAGTGTCCTCACTGTTGTCTCTGCTAGTTCCCTCATTGTCTCTGCTAGTGTCCTCATTGTTGTCTTTGCTAGTGCTCTCACTGTTGTCTCTGCTAGTGTCCTCACTATTGTCTCTGCTAGTGTCCTCATTGTTGTCTCTGCTAGTGTCCTCAATGTAGTCTCTGCTAGTGTCCTCACTGTTGTCTCTGCTAGTGTCCTCACTGTTGTCTCTGCTAGTGTCCTCACTGTTGTCTCTGCTAGTGTCCTCACTGTTGTCTCTGCTAGTGTCCTCACTGTTGTCTCTGCTAGTGTCCTCACTGTTGTCTCTGCTATTGTCCTCACTGTTGTCTCTGCTAGTGTCCTCACTGTTGTCTCTGCTAGTGTCCTCACTGTTATACACTAGTGTCCTCAGTGTTGTCTCTGCTAGTGTCCTCATTGTTGTCTCTGCTAGTTTCCTCATTGTCTCTCCTAGTGTCCTCACTGTTGTCTCTGGTAGTGTCCTCATTGTTGTCTCTGCTAGTGTCCTCACTGTTGTCTCTGCTAATGTCCTCATTGTTGTCTCTGCTAGTTTCCTCATTGTCTCTGCTAGTGTCCTCAGTGTTGTCTCTGCTAGTGTCCTCAGTGTTGTCTCTGCTAGTGCCCTCATTGTCTCTGCTAGTGTCCTCACTGTTGTCTCTGCTAGTGTCCTCATTGTTGTCTCTGCTAGTGTCCTCATTGTCTCTGCTAGTGTCCTCACTGTTGTCTCTGCTAGTGTCCTCATTGTTGTCTCTGCTAGTGTCCTCATTGTTGTCTCTGCTAGTGTCCTCATTGTTGTCTCTGCTAGTGTCCTCATTGTTGTCTCTGCTAGTGTCCTCATTGTTGTCTCTGCTAGTGTCCTCATTGTTGTCTCTACTAGTATCCTCGATGATATCATTGCAACTGCCTTCGTTGCTGTCCTCGTTGCTACCATTATTGCTGCTCTTGCTGCTGCTATCCCTGCTGTCCCAGCTGCCCTCCCGCTGCTACCATCATTGCTGTCCCAGCTGCTAACGTTTCTGCTTTCCTCACTTCTGCCGTCACTGCTGCATACATTACTAACTTCACTGATGACCTCTCTTCTGCCCTCAACATTACCTTTTCCGCTGCGCTCGCTACTGACTTTGCTCTAGGCCTAAGTGCGGCCTTCACTGCTACTTTAAAGTTGTTATTGTTAATGCCTTCGCTGCTGGCTTTGTTGCTACCCATGTTGCACCTGCTGCATATTACGCTTCTACCCTCACTGCTGCACTAAAAGTTTTATCCACTGTTGCCCTCATTTCTGCTTTTGTTGCTACTGTCCTCACAGCTGCTCATAATGATGTTTCCACTGATGCTACCCTCATTACTATCCTAGGTGCTCCCCTCGATGGTGTCCTTGCCGTTGTTTCTGCTGCTGCTCTCAATGCTGCCTCAGCTGCATATGCCGCTGCTTCAGCTGCCCTCGTTCCCACACTCTCTGCTGTCACTGCTGCTGCTGCCCTCGTCGATTTCCTCACCGCTACTCTTTCTGCTGTGTTCGCTGCTGCCCTAGCTACCAGCCACGCTAGTGCCATTGCTACTGGCCTCGCCGCTGCCCTCATTGCTGATACGATGGATATGAGGTGATCCAGTCAAGCTATGCTGATAAATTAAACGAGCTAGGTGATGCAGTATAGATATATATAAATGTCTTAGCGAGTCAGTTGGCACCCCTTTCACCCCTTTGTGTAGCCCATAATGCTATTAATTTAATATAATAAGTTTAATATTGTTACGTTAAGAGACTGTTTTGAAGACATTCTGATAAATACCAGCATGGTCAAATTACGTTCTTTAACAGCCTGTTCAGATGTTGACGACCTAGTTTCAGCAGGGTAAACAAATGTGTGTGAGAGGGACGCCCCGCTAGGGATGGTAGTCAGTGACAGAGTGAGTGTTGTGGTGAGCGCTCCGTTACACGGTAATGCAAGGAAACACTAACCTTAAGTAAACAGTATTTTATATACCAGAGATAAAAACATCAACTGTGATATTTAAAACAAATTTTGTGTTAACGAAGTCAGCTAATAACGCGTATGTAAAACGAATAGAAACACCCGGGAAATAAGCAGTGAAGGTGATTGATACTAATGATGTGTACAATATTGTCTGACCAAATAGCAGTGAAAATGATACAAGTGTTAAAGTGTGCATCATGTTACGTTATGGACTGCACTATTAACAACGAGTGTAAAACTTTTCAGAATCTACCGGGTTGCACTAATGAGCAGAAAGTCTAAGTGCATGAGAATCGGTGTTTTCTATCAATTTAATGAAGCACATTACCTAATTGGCTCATAGTTTTGGTTATATGTAAAATTTTCTTTAATTGTGTGATGAAGCATCAGGACCAGCGGCTCCACATCACTGAATGGTAACGTACGATTTGTTTTTATAATTCAATGTAAAATATAATAAAAATTATATAATTTCTTATATAATTATAAAATTATATAATTTCTTATACAAAAATTACGAAAGCAGTTTTTGGTAATTTATATCTCTTCAAATTGTTCTTCTTGTCTCACATTTGATGGTGTAATGTAAGCCAGGTACGAAGGCTGCGACTACTGTCTGTAGCACAACTCCCGCACTGGGTAGTGTTCTTAAAAAAAAATCCATCACAGTATGGCACCGTTCCTGGCAGTAGCTAATAATCTAGAAATCCCTTGAAGCTGTAGCATCACAGGGCTTTGTTGAGTATTCATGGATCAAGGTATACTTGTCTAGGCGGCGTTTATAAATGTCGACCGTGGATGGTTCCACTAATTTGCCTACAGTTGAGATTGAGCTTGTTAGGCGGTGTTTTGATGATACTTGTCCACCGCTTTATGGATGACAGTTGCATTGTTCATCTTCCACGTCACTACTGCACTTGAGATGCATTGAAATGGTTTACTGGTGGTTCACAGAGCTCTAATTTGCACACTTTACTAGCCACTGAAAGAAGTTCGGCGGGGTTTGGGGATTTACTTTAATCGGTCAGTTTTCTTTAATTGCTATGTCGTTAAAGACTGAGAGATTACATGGTTTTTCCTCATGGGTACGATAGGAAATGATTGCTGAGATGTCGTTTGTGTTTCCTTGAGTGAAGACCGAATAGAAACTAGAAACATTTGGGTCACTATCACCACACGATTTGAGAAAGGTATTCCCATATTTTTAAAACGGCAGTCCCCTGTGTCTCTATGTACGAGACTGGAATTGTATAGGGTACGGCATAAGTTAATAAACAGTTAAATATTAACGTTAACGATTTGAAGGTAAACAAGACAGACATTCACGAGATATTACTTGGTAACTAATATTCAAATTACTTCAGTAAGACTGGTAAATCAGGATACATAAACCAAATCTGATTCAAATTTTTTCTAGACCAAAGAGACCACAATCCTAAAATACACAAGAAATATTAGTATGAAAAGCATCAGTTTTACCATTTTTTCCCAAAGAGCAAATTGGAACCTAAATAGGCAGACATTAATTTAAACTTCTCTAAGATTGACTAGCTTTTAAGAAATCAAATTTCATGTAACCTTAGTGTAGCTAACATATATATATATATATATATATATATATATGTATATATATATATATATATATATATATATATATATATATATATATATATATATATATGTATATTTTAGCAATGTTGTTGAGGATACACAAATGTTAAAGGCACATAAAAGACCATTAAGTTGATTTAATCTAGAATAAGTAAATAATCAAACGCCGATTTATTTTTCGTCATAAGAGACGTTCACAAATTGTTTTACAGAAAACAGTTTGTTTAATAAAATTAGCATTTGATAATTTACATATCCTGAGGTGAAGAGGCAGTTTTCTCTGAGGTGCGAATTCCTTATTTAGCAATAAATGATAAAAATAAATGTTTTATTATTGTTTTCTTACTGAAACATAGTGCATAACTCTGGCAACCTTTTGGTGCCTTTAGTTTATTGATAAGATATTTCTAAGAGGTTTTATCGCGATATTTTTATTAAATGCAATTATGTCATCACAATGACGCAATGAAACAAAGTGTTTTAATTATAGTTGAATTTTCCTAATATTTTTTTTATTTAAATATATGGAATGAAGCGCAACTTGGCATCTCATCCCACTGGTGGATGCGAGAGTGAGAAGGACGTATGTATAGAATTATAAAGGAGTTATGGCGCCACTCTTCTTTGCAGGCAGTTACGAGGCTTTAGGATTGCTTTCTGCTGGAATCGTTGCTCTCTACAGTATCCTGTTTGAAGCTTTTGCTTCGTAGACTACATGTCAACATGACGTATCCTGACCATCAATCACATTTTATGGGTTTTCTCGTTTTTCTCAAAATTAAGTTTACTATTTTTAACTACATTATTTTGATACATTCTCACGATATTTACACACATTATTCAGAAACCATTGCTTTACAATGTTCCAACAGAAATTTGTAATATTCGTTACCGTTTTAGTTTACATTATTCCCCCTCACCTCTAAAATAAAAAAAAAAACTAATTTTGGGGTATACAACATCAACACTAAAATATTAAATCTGGCGAAAACATTAATTTTTCAGTTATTGCACAAAATTCATTCATTTCATAGCATGTTTTAACCACAGAAGATTAACACCATTCACAATTGTTTTAATTTAATAAGAGGAAAATGCAAAACCTTTGGGGGTCATATGCACCTATGGAATGGAAGGCAGTCAGTTTCTATCAAATCAAAAAGATAAGTCCGCTTCCTTGGATCAAGCGTCCTTTACCAGCATCAATAAATATACGTTTTCGGGATGAAGACTGACAAAATGACATCAACGCTCTTAGTTAAGCATATTATGTTGGAATTTTCAAACTCGTACGAATAAAAAATCTGGGAATGACCTACGTTGAAATCACTAAGTTGGAGATGGAAGTTTTAGAAGGAAAAAAGCAGAGAACAGAGCAAGACGTCTCATCTCTCGCCTGGACCCATCCTGAATAGATCTGTCATTTCAGCAGAGCCTTCAACATAGGAGGGATGTGGGTGGCCTTACTGTTATGTACAAGGCCAATATTGTCAAAGTACCACACTTGGATCCACTTCGAGGACAGCGTGAAACAAGCTTTTATGCCACAAGACGGGCAGAAGGCAGCAATTTCACTCTGGCTGTACCCTTCTCCAGAACTTCACTCCATCTGAGATCCTATATACCCAGGATGACTCGAGTATGGAACACATTCGTACAGCATAATGATGTCAATGAGATAGTTGATCAAATGAAAATGCTGGCCCACAGATGGCTCCAACTTCATCCTGTTCCCTACTTGTATGTCTCATAACAATAAAAATGCTTTCAAATGAGATGATGTAGGTAACAGCTCTAAGCTTGCCAATAAAGTTAGGAATCCTTAACCTGTAAATAGCTTGTTAATAAAGCTAGGGATCCTTAACCTTGTCAAACCCTGTGTAAAAAAAAAAAAAAAGGTATCTCTTCGGAGGTAATTGTTAAAAATCGAGCACATTTCTTTTTCAATGTTAGCAAGCTGTCCAGAGTTGGTTTTAAGTGGATCTAATTGTCCTAACGTTTGTTCTATACACTTGAAAAAATCTTTGTTTTCGAATCTTTTGCAACTTTACTTTCATGGAATCGTTTACCTTTCATATCTTATTTTAATCTCTCTTAATGTGAATGTTCATTCATGAGATGACCCTCACCTCTTACTCTACATGTAAATTCCTTTCTTCTTTCCTAAAAAATGTTCGAGTCAACTGTTCGTCCATTTCGTATCGTTTCTATTAATCTTATTTCCCTCATTGTAATCTGCTGAAAGAAAATCTTGAGACCCATATTAAATTATCCTTACATTCTTCCATTCAGTGCTATTATCCCTTTAAAGTGTCTGGGCACCCAATTTGAAAAATCTTCACAGGGTCCATGAATTAAAAAAAAAAAGTTATGAAATGGCAGAGAATCTTTTGCCAAAAGTACTAAATTGGATGGAAAACTTAGGGAATTACGCTCTTGCAGTTAGCGGTCTCGACGATATTTACGCATCGGCAATTTCCCCCACTTTGAGCTCTATTTACGGCCATTTCCTTTGCTTAAGTCGACCAAACGTTTGTATTCCTTCTATTCTATCGAATGTGTTGAAGAAACCGTCCATTTACCTAGTTCAACTACCAAATAAACTGATCAGAAATCGGTAGTTTTCTCCAGTTTCACGCAAAATTAAAAGAATGCCAGTTTATAAATAAGGTCCAGAATACAGAATGGAGACATTCCCCTGTCCATTACTTATGTCCGAAAGCCTCTCCTATATTACGATTCTTTTCCATTTTGAATTTTTATTCTCACAAATATTAGATTTAGTGCTATGCATTATTGTAATATTGTATTAATAATGTCAGTGCATTTGTGAACGCATATTAAACCAACCAGCTGGACGCGTATTGGACGAGTGACGTAATTTGTGCACTCGGGAATATCAGCAAAACATTCTCGCTACTTTGAGCTCAATTTCAAGCTATTTTCACTCATGAAACCAAATAAAATAATCTCTAAGTAATATATCTTCCATTCTACCAAGTAACACTGAATACAACCATTAAGAAAACATAAGAAAATACATCGCAAAGCCAGCGTTTTAAACAAAACATACGATAGCAGTGTTTTTCCTCATGCATTACATGCTACAGGATTTTTTTTATATCGCGTATAATTACTGTATAGACCATTCTCTCATATCTAGGCCCAAATTTCCCACTCACAGCTTACCTGAGCGAGGTGAGCTTATGACGTAATTCTACTGCACGGACTGTGAAGTGTGTCAAATGTAATCGGCTTGAGGTCACTTGTGTCAAGTTCTTGTGTTTGCCAGAACCAAATCAAGCAGGTTGTTTTCCCATTCTATCACAAACTCTTTGAAAAAACAGGAAGTCATTTGTCTCTTAAATTCCCTGTCAAAGAATTTCAATCAATTTGACTAAGGATGAAATCCCTAAGAGTTGCTGTGTTATTCTATCTTGATAGCAATTTCCTTCCAAAGAAGCCTCCCTTATTCCTTATCCAAGAATGTGGACGGTACATCAACTTAACAATCTGCTTTTCATGATCTCCGTATTCTGCCCAGATATTTTGTGTTTCTGAAGTCTTTAAATCCGTTTTTATACAGAAATTATAGTTTTCTCATACATTGTCACCCTCCTTGCATTAATGTAGCTTTAGGTAGGCACGTCTCCACTCTTAAAAATAAACTTTGTCACAGTTACTGGTAACTTAAGCAATAGGATAGACAAATTATAGTCGAAATGGTTAATTGGAGAAAAATCCACCCAGTATGGGCCAGAAGGACTGCTACACTGTACTTCCAGTCTTATGCTTGTTTTGTGTTCCTATCGATGCTGACTCATTACCCATAGAGCTAGTGAAACTGCAGCACCTGATAAAGTTGCCAGCTCTTCAGGGTAATGATTTTCCGAAGGAGAGAAAAAAAAAATGCGAGGAAGTTAACCTACGACTTATACTTTTGGTCAGCTGAGAGGGTGATTCTATCCACTAATGAATACGTAAGATTTTTTTTTTTCAAATATACACCTTCTATTAAGCTTCATGATAAATTAATATTTTTTATCAGGTATTCCCAACGAAGTTGCCCAATTTTTTTCCTCCAATTTTTCGAGTTTACTTTGCTCATAACTCGAGAACGCTTTATAAACTCAGCTTCAAATTTTCAAGACTTGTGTACAGTAACGAGAACCAAATTCTTGGAGCAACTGGCATGTTTATGTGCCCTGTGACCCAACTCTTGAACCCATTTCCAGCATCCTGGAATGGCTGAAATAACTTCAACAAGGTGGAAAAATATTTGTCGAAGGCTGAGAGTGAAATTCAAATGTTTAATAACAGATCTGTCAAATAAATGTGTTAAATCGTGATAATTTTTTTCATCGATGTATCACATTAAATAAATTTCAGTTTACCTTTCTGAACGGCTTCAGTATTTACTGACTGGTGCATCTTAGGTCAGGGTACTATTAAGCTTCGTTTGCGTGTAGGGAAATTTGTTAATATAAAACAGTGGTGCAAGAAAGGTATACAATACCGACAAGATGAAAGTTAAGACACATATGCAACATCTGGTTACCTTTATTGTAGACGTTTCGCCATCCAGTGGCTTTATCAGTACAGATTCTAGAATCTGTATTGATAAAGCCACTGGATGAAGAAACATCTACAATAAAGATAGCCAGATGTTGCACATGTGTCTTAACTTTCATCATGAAAAACAGTAAAAAAATGACTTGGAGTCGTAGGAATTTGTGTTATAACTGGAGAATAACTCATCTGTGGAAAAAGACACTTATGTACAGTTTAGGGCATTTATTAAAGGAAACGTTTCGCCACAAGTAGCATCTTTAGTCTGAAGAAGCTACTCATGGCGAAACGTTTCCTTTAATAAATATTCTGAACTGTACATAAGTGTGTTTTTCCACATCTTGTCGGTATCACCAGACTATTTCCTCAACCCATTTGATCGACTTCAATTTTTCACCATTAGTGTAGTTACCTTAATGTAATATTTACACTGACATTGTGTGGCAAAAGTCACAATTTGCCAATTTTATTGAATAGTGATATTAATTTTTTTATTCAGAATATTGATAAATTAGACACATGAGCAACACTTGGGTATCTTTAATGAGGAAACATTTCGCCGCACAGTGACTTCATCAGTCCATACAAAGGAGAATGGTGAAGAACAGGAGGAGCTTGAGTTTATCAGTCCCTCAGCCTAGAGTCGATGTGGTCAATCCATCAATTTTGAAAAGAATACAGCACATGTGCGGAGAAGTAGCTTATATACCGTAGGCAGGACAGGTGTATAAGCTATTTCTCTGCACATACGTTGTGTTCTTTTCAAGACTGATAGACTGACCACATCGACTCAAGGCTGAAGGACTGATTATCTCAAACTACTCCTGTTCTTCACCATTCTCCTTTGTATGGACTGATGAAGCCACTGTGTGGCGAAACGTTTCCTCATTAAAGATACCCAAGTGTTGCACATGTGTCTCATTTATCAACTTGTCGGTTCTCTGAACCATTCATCTACATACAGAATATTGTTGGCTGTGCATTTTAGAACAAGTACAGATTGGAAATTTTACTGAACGTAAAAAATATTTTTAAAATTCAGCTCAAATACTGAAGAATGCTCCTTTGGGCTTATTAAAGCAGCTTTGAACTGCGTGAATTTCAATTTACCAATTTTATTAAATTGCTTCCCATATGAATATTGAATTCCTTTACTTATCGGCTTGAAACCCTAAACTGTCGTGTATTTAATTCAAGAATTTTTATATAATTTTGTGCTGCATTGGTGCTGCTTCGCCAATTTAGGTTTTCTATGTTTCAAAAAACTGGGTTTAAAAATGAAATAATAATCAATAATCTTTCTTACTGGATTGTAGAGAATTTTAAAACTGATACAGCTTCTAATATACAATTTAAAAATATTGAAAACTTTCATTTTTATTATATTTTTAAATTTCCTGAACTGAGAAAATCCATAAATACTGGAATGCGTGATGCCAGAGCCCTTCGTCAGTCACCTAGGCTTCCTTTATACAATCTAAGGTTTATTTTATCTTTAACTTCTCAATGAATTATTCAATCAACTTCACATTATAAACCTTTGTCAACTATTACTAGGCGAAGGTGCTCTGTGTTTAATTTTAAATAAATCATTACCGAAATTTATTTCCATGTAATTCCTGTACAGTCTTCGACTTTACAGTTGGAAATACGACTGACATGTTGACAAATGTTGTTATAGGCTATTGATTCACATACGTACACATCAACTTGGTGGTGGTGATGGTTTTGAGGATGCTAGTAATAATGGTGGTGGTGTGGTGGAGAGGGAGGTAGTGTTGGTGCTGTTGATGGTGGTATTGAAGGTGGGGTCTGAGGTCCTGGTGGTGATGGAGGTGGAGGTGGTAATAAAGAAGCCTTAATAAAGAAATCGGATATCCTTTAAAGATAGCATTCGTCACAGTCTTGGTCCTGTTCTTCATATTGAAAAAAATACAAAATAAAAATACACATACACACATGTATACATACGCACACAAACACATACATATATGTACTGTATACATATGAAAATTCCCATATGTACATTATGTATGCAGAAACATGCACAAACACACTTTTATAATTTGCTACACTGGAATATAATAACTTCCCTTCAATATTCCTTTCGCATGCATTGAGATAATATGCACAGGGATTATAGACACTGGCGGTACTTCAGCAATTTAAAAAAAAATCAGGAATATTCTTTAAATCAATAGTCCTGTTTGTTGCTCTACCTTACTGGGTGTGTTTACAGTCACGGTTTAGCTAAGGGATTACACCACTCTCTGGAAGAACTAACAAAACTCGACACGCATTCCTGGGCACTTGCTATACAGGCTCAAAGTGCCGTTGAATTATGCATATACCTAGGATTTAAAGAACGTAAGATATGAAAATAGTGGAAACTAATCGATGGAGAGTCCATGAGATCGCGAGTGTTACCATGGATGAGGTACCTTAGTAGGTGACATCACCCGAACAACAGAAATCCATAATATGACTGCCAAGTTGAAGGACGCATACATCTCACCCCCCCCCCTCCCCACTCCCTCTCCAACTTGCAGTGTTACCAGTCAAATCATGCAATTATCCAATTCAGGAAAGTTTTGTAAATAACCGTAATCTAATTCTGTGGTAATTCTTAATCGAAGCACTCAGCACGAGCCAGTTCAGCAAGATAAACCCTATGACGTATCCATGACAGATATTTACTCGGCCTGATGGATCATCGCAGCTCGCCAGTTTGCCACCGCGATGGAGTAGCTCATATGAGGAAGGAAAGGGAAGAGTTGCTAGCCCCAACAGACAAAGGGGAGGGAAGGAGGTAGTAATCTTATCAGAGATGGAAGACAAAGCTCCAGCAATTAAGAAGGGAGGGTAGAGTAGTAGCCACAGGGAGAGGTAGCTCTAGCCCCAGTAAGGGAGATGAAGATACCACAGAAGAATCTGGGAGAAAGACGCATTAGTACTGACAGTTATGGGAGAGGGAGGGTACTAGCCCAACAGAAATGTTGGAAGTGAAGGTAATAAGCCAGTCACATGGGGAAGGGGAGGTAACAGCCTCAGTAAACATGGGGAGGAAGCAGCTCAACACACATTAGAGAGGTTGAGCTAGTAGCCCAGCAGACGCAGGGGAACGACAGGTAGTAGCCCTTAGAAACATTGGGAAGTGGGAGGCAGTATTTTCATCAGGCATGGGGAGGTAGTAGCCCCATCACACAGCAATTATAGGGAATGTGGATATAGTAGTATCAGCAAGTATAGGGAAAGGGGATATTGTAGCCCCCAGCAAGTATAGGGAAGGGGGATATTGTAGCCCCCAGCAAGTATAGGGAAAGGGGATATTTTAGCCCCCAGCAAGTATAGGGAAGGGGGATATTGTAGCCCCCAGCAAGTATAGGGAAGGGATATTGTAGCCCCCAGCAAGTATAGGGAAGGGGGATATTGTAGCCCCCAGCAAGTATAGGGAAGGGGGATACTGTAGCCCCAGCAAGTATAGGGAAGGGGGATACTGTAGCCCCCAGCAAGTATAGGGAAGGGGGATATTGTAGCCCCAGCAAGTATAGGAAAAGGGAATATTGTAGCCCCCAGCAAGTATAGGGAAGTGGGATATTGTAGCCCCTAGCAAGTATAGGGAAAGGGGATATTGTAGCCCCCAGCAAGTATAGGGAAGGAGGATATAATAGCCCCTATAAAGACGGGGAACGAGGAGGTATTTACTCCAGTATTTATGATAAGGGGAACTAGTAGCCCAAGCTAATATCAGAAGGGAGAGGCAGAAGCTCCAGCAGACGATTGGTGGAGAGATATTATGCCCAGCAGTCATTTGGAAGGGGATGGTAGAATCCCAAGCCAAAAAATATGAGAGGGCTGATAGAAGTCTCAGCAAACACCTGGACTGGTGGTAGTCCCAAATAATATGGACTAGGATAGTACTAGACCCAACAAACTGGGGGACTGGGGGTCTATCTGGAGGGTATTCTGGGTGTCAAAGCCCACACGGTATGATCCATTAATAGGATTCGCGGTGGATCAAAGATTGATTTACCAAGTTGTTACTGCCGGCCGCACGCAGTTCAGCATGACAACCACAGCCTGGCTGGTTAGGCTACCTCCTAAGGTTATCTCCGCTAAAATATTACTTACCACATTCTTCCATTTTAAATGTCTTAAACTATAATCACCCAGCAGTAAGCTATTTGGTTTTGAGGTTGAAAGATTTTCAAGACAGTAGTCAATTTTCCGGTATTTTTGGGAAGTTTTATCTTGTGGCTTACATACAACTACGACTGAGACTCTATGACCGCGGGTTCAATCCCGGCCGGGGGTATGGTTTACGATGACAAGGTTTCGGTTTTCAATCTTTACTGCCAAAACTTCAACCACATCATTTGTGATGTTCAGCAGTTCTGAGCAAATGAAGAACTCGGTGACACACAGGCCAACCCCTCTCCCTTTGTTGTACTTTCTGTCGCATCTAAAGTTGTACCTGGGTACCCATATTTCGTTGTCAAAGTGATCTGTGAGGATCTCTGTGAAAGTCGCAAACACTGCATTCGACTCTGTGAGAAGTCCCCTGATGAAAGGTGTTTTGTTGTTGGTTGATGGCTTTAGACCTTATATATTTTCGAATGCAAATGATGTCTTATTGTTTGTTTGGGTACTTTATTTGTTGGCACTAATATCTGTTGTACTGGAGTGGAAGCCACTGACTGTGCCACCACTCCAGCAAAGCTCCGAGGTGGCGGAGTATTTTTGTCATTTCCTGCCAGCTTTTTTCTTCTTCCTGGAACTTAAAAATCTTTCTATTGAATGATAGTAATTACCATGGTTTGTCTAACAAGGTTGTGGGATCTGTACTTTCTGGTCCCTTTCAAATGATGTGTCTGGCAGTTTGTGTCGCAAGTTTGTGATAAACAACACATTTCTGGGTAAAAAAGTTCACAGGAAAAAATGAGACTACTTTGCAGTATTTTGAGGGGATGGTCAGGGTTGCAAATTTTATTTATTTTTCCATATACCTATTTCATGCCTACAGATACCCTAGGCATAAAATTTGCACAAATTTGTTTTCTGATGGCTAGTATTTGTGGGTGTTGGGTCCCTTACTGGTGTTTTTTTTTTTCTGACGCCACATTATCTTCAGCGCCGGTACCAGCATCAATACAGCCACCAGAAATTTCTAGTGCTCTATCATCACCCTCCCCGAAAACATCTTCACTTATGACACCTCCAGCTCGAGCTCTGTTTAGTATTCCTAGAGCTATTATGTCTTGGTCTGTACTTGTTTCTTCAGAAATACCAGGACCACTATCTCCAGCTGGTGCACTGACTCCCATTTACAGATCTTTACAGGCACTGTCTTTTAAAGCAGCACCAGCGCCGACAGCACCAGCTGGAACATTATATTGAATCGTTGAGTTTGCCCTGCTTTCTGATCTCTCTTTGTTGTACTTCTGGTGCGCTGTCTAGGACATCTCCTAATTATTCACTTTTTCACATGTCATATAAAGCTGTTAATTTATTCAAAAAAGACTTATTTATAAGTGTTTCTGTGGTTTACTAAGTATGTAATGTGATCCCATTGTCTTCTGTCTTTCAATCAGACTCGAAAACACTTCCCTTGTTCAATATGTCTTAGTAGAGGTACAAATATCGGCGCACGAAACATGACACTACTTCTGGCAAAAACAACATTATATACCCTACAAAATTTTCTTTTGAAAGCAATGTTATAATGTAGACAATTTTTCATCATAGTTGATATTAGTGATGGGTACCACGAAACCTGATTGTCACTTAAGTGTATCGTTCCCTCGATAGGAAAGAGACGTGCAGAGGGACGTGGTGAAGGTTAGGAGGGGTAAACAGTGGTATGGGGGGCACTGGAGGTGCCCCCAATACCAGTAACTTATTACCCCTCCAAACATTTCCCGAGCCTCACACCATGTAGAAGTAAAGTTCATGATTTCTGTTCTAAGGTTGGTTGACTGTGGTGGGTGATCTTAGCACCACGTATCTTATGTGGTGGATAATTTTTCCCCAGGTATGTGGTGGTATAAGACGCTGAGACGTGTGTGGTGCCCCGGTGGGTTACGCTATCAGGCGTATAACGGCCACAGAAAGCCTGAGGGGAAGTATCTAGGAGACTCCACCTTTCCCTCCCTCGTAAATGATCAGATTACATTTTTACTATAGGAGCCAGACTGTAAATTCGTTCAACACTAATTTACTGCATTAAACAGAGCTTCCTAGAGCAATGGAAAGACTTATTACCAGTGACTACATGGATGTGTACGGAACGTCTCACACGTGGTGCCACATTGTAGTTTAAATGCACTTCTATGTTATCTTTGTAGAGAGTCGTTCCACTTTACAATTTAAATTCACTACGTCTGTCTCACTATGTATCAGCACCCTAATCATCTCACTATATGCGATAATTCAAATATTTGAGTGAACATTGGAAACATGTCAACTCACGCTGAGGGATTAGCCATGAACTGCCTACCACTATTTTTTTCCTTCGTGTTTTCTCCCTCATATTACATCACTACACGGTACACTGCTTATCACAATGTTATACACTGTTTTTTTTCAAGGAACACACTTGTTTGACTGCACTGTTGTGACAGCACTGCACACAGGCTCGGTTCGGGGGCCTCCTAGTGGTAGGCGATCCCCTTAACTCAATCCCATTTAATTATATTAGATGCGGTTTCCCTGTGATGGGTAGTTTGTTTTTCTGAACTGGTCTACTCAGTCCACTACGGTTGCAGTATTACTCTAGATTTTTTCATTTACGACTCAAAAGTAAAACAATTTTAACATTAATAGAACACACCACGAATGACAATACTTTCTTTATACTAACAACTCTGATTTAAGAGAGGTCCTTAAGACATAAGGAGGAAGTCGTAGTCCCAGCAGACATGGGCAGAGGATGTGTAAGTCCCAGTAGATGTGGGCACAAGATGTACTAGTCTCAGGAGACATGTGGAGAGGAGGTAGAGATAGAGATGGGAGGGGAGATAGTTCCAGCAGACATTGGGGGGTGAGACAGTAGTTCCAGCAGACACGGGAGGGGAGGTAGTAGTTCCAGCAGACACGGGAGGGGAGATCATAGGTCCAGCAGACATGGGATGGAAGATAGCAATTCCAGCAGACATGCGAGGGCAGATAGTTCCACCAGACAATGGAAGGGAGATAATAGTTCTAGCAGATATGGGAGGGGGGAAAGTAGTTCTAGCAGACATGGGGAGGGATGGTAGCGGTTCCAGCAGACATGGGGAAGGGAGGTAGCAGACCCAGAAGATAAGGGAGGTAGTAATCATGGCGGACATGGGAAGGGAATCTGCTAATCTCAGCGGGCATGGGAAGGGGAGGTACTAATCTCAGCAGACATGGGAACACCAGGTAGTAATACCAGTAGACGGGAGGGGACGTGGTAGTAGTCGCAGCAGACGAGGGAGGTGAGCCAGTAGCTCCAGCAGACATGGGAGAGGAGCCAGTACTCCCAGAAGGCACGAGAATGGAGGAGGTAGTCCTAGCTGATATTGGAGGGGAAATAGAAGTCACAGTAGACAGGGGAGGGGAGCTAGTAAGCCCAGCAGATATGGGATGGAAGGTAATAGCTCCAGAAGACATGGAAGGGGAGGTAATAGTTCCATTAGACATGGGAGGCAAGATAATAGTCCCAGTAGACATGGGAGAGAGGTAGTAGTCCCAGGAGACATGGGAGAGGAGGTAGTAGTTCCAGCAGACAAGGGAGGGGAGGTAGTAGTTCCAGCAGACAAGGAAGGGGAGATGATAGTGCCATCAGATATAGGGGGGAGGTAGCAGGCCCAGAAGATAGGAGGGGAGTTAGTTATCATGGCGGACATGAGAAAGGGAGATGCTAATCTCAGCGGACATTAGAAGGGGAGGTACTAACGTAAGCGGACATTGAAACACGAGGTAGTAATACCAGTAGACAGGGGAGGGGACGTGGTAATAGTCCCAGCAGACACAGATGGAGAGATAGTAGTCACATCAGACATTGGAGGGGAGCAGGCAGTCCCAGCAGACACTGTATTTTAGGTGGCAGTCCCAGCAGACAATAAAGGAGACGTAGTAGTCCCAGCAGACAAGGGAGAGGACGTAGTGGTCCTTAAAGACTTGGGAGGGGAGACAGTAGTCCCAGCAGTCAGAGGAGGGAAGGCAGTATTCCAAGCAGACAAGGGAGGGGAGGCAGTAGTTCCAGAACACATGGGAGGGTATGCAGTAGTCCCAGAAGGTATAGGAGAGGAAGTATTACTCCCAGCAGACTTGGGAGGGGAGGTAGTAGTCCCAACAGACATGCGTAGGGAGGTGGTAGTCCTAGGAGACAGGGGTGGAAAGGTGGTAATCCCAGTAGTTATGGGTGTGGAGGTGGCAATCTCAGCAGACATGGGTGGGGTGGTGTTATTCCCGTCAGACATGGGTGGTGAACTGGTAGTGCCAGCAGACATGGGTGGGGAGTTGGTAGTGCCAGCAGACATGGGTGGGGAGTTGGTAGTCCTTGCTGACACGGGTGGGAAGGTGGTAGTCCCAGCAGACATGAGGGGGTAGTCCCAGCAGACATGGGAGGTGAAGTGGTAGTCCCAGCTGATATGGGGCGGGAGTTGGTAGTCCCAGCAGACATGGGTGGGGAGGTGATATTTCCTGCAGACAAGGGAGGGGAGGTGGTAGTCCCTGCAGACATGGGTGGGGAGGTGGGATTCCTTGCAGACATGGGTGGGAAGGTGGTAGTCCCAGCAGACAAGAAAGGTGAGGCAGTAGTTCTAGCTCACAAGGGAGGGGAGGCAGTAGTCCCAGCAGATATGAGAGGGGATGTAGTATTCCCAGCAGCCTTGGGAGAGGAGGTTATATTCCCAAAAGACATGAATAGAGAGGTAGTAGTCCCAGGAGACGGGTGGGAATGTGGTAGTCTCAGCAGACATGGATGGGAAGGTGGTAGTCCCAGTAGACATTGGTGGGGAGGTGCCCGTCGCAGTAGACATTTGAGGGAAGGTGGCAGTCCCAGCAGACATGGGCGCGGAGGTGGTAGTCCCTTCAGACATGGGTGGGAGGTGGTAGTCCCTTCAGACATGGATGGGAGGTGGTAGTCCCAGCAGACATGGGTGAGGAAGTGGTATACCCAGCAGCCATGGGTGGGGAGGTGGTAGTCCCTTCAGACATGGGGATGAGGTGGTAGTCCCAGCAGACATGGGTTGGGTGGTGGTAGTCCCAGCAGACATGGGTTGGGTGGTGGTAGTCCCAGCAGACATGGTTTGCGAGGTGGTAGTAACATCAGACATGGGAGGGGAGGTGGTAGTCCCAGCATACATAGTGGAGAGGTGGTATTCCCAGCAGATAGGGGTGGGTAGGTAATAGTCCCAGCAGACATATGTTGAGAGGTGGTAGTCCCAGCAGATAGGGGTGGGGAAGTGATAGTCCTAGCAGACATATGTTGGAAGGTGGTAGTTTAAGCAGACATGGGTGTGAGGTGGTAATGACAGCAGATATGGGTGTTGAGGTGGTAGTCACAGCAGACATGGTGGGGAGGTGGTAGTCCCAGCAGATATTGTAAGGGAGGTGGCAGTCCCATCAGACATTGGAATGGACGTGGCAGTTCCATTAGACATTGGAGGGGAGGTGGCAGTCTCAGCAGACATTGGATGGGAAGTGGTAGACCCAGCAGACATTGGAGGGGAAGTGGCAGTCCCTGCATTCATTGGAGAGGAGGTGGCAGTCGCAGAAGACATTGGAGGGGAAGTGGCAGTCCCAGCAGACATTGGAGGGGAAGTGGTAGTCCCAGCAGACATTGGAGTGGAGGTAGTAATCCAAGCAGTCATTGGAGGGGAGGTAGTAGTCCCAGCAGACATTGGAGGGGAAGTGGCAGTCCCAGCATGCATTGGAGAGTAGGTAGCAGTCCCAGAAGACATTGGAGGGGAGGTGGCAGTCCCAGCAGACATTGGAGGGGATGCGGTAGTCCCAGCAAACATCGGAGTGGAGGTAATAGTCCCAGCAGACATTGGAGCGGAGGTGGCAGTCCCAGCATTCATTGGAGAGGAGGTGGCAGTCCCAGAAGACATTGTAGGACAGGTGGCAGTGACAGCAGACATTGGATGGGAAGTGGTAGTCCCAGGAGACATTGGATGGGAGGTAGTAGTCCCAGCATTCATTGGAGAGAGGTGGCAGTCCCAGCAGTCATTGGAGAGTAGGTGGCAGTCCCAGCAGTCATTCGAGAGTAGGTGGCAGTCCCAGCAGACACTGGAGGGGAGGTAGTAGTAACAGCAGACACTGGAGGGGACGTGGTAGTCCCAGCAGACATTGGAGGGGAGGTAGTAGTAACAGCAGACACTGGAGGGGACGTGGTAGTCCCAGCAGACATTGGAGGGGAAGTGATAGTCCCAGCAGACATTGGAGGGGAGGTAGTAGTAACAGCAGACATTGGAGGGGAGGTAGTAGTCCCAGCAGACATTGGAGGGGAAGTGGTAGTCCCAGCAGACATTGGAGGGGAGGTGGTAGTCCCAGCAGACATTGGAGGGGAGGTGGTAGTCCCAGCAGACATTGGAAAGGGGGGGGTAGTCCCAGCTGACATTGGAGGGGAGGTGTTAGTCCGATGAGACATTGGAGGGGAGGTAGTAGTCCCAGCATTCATTGGAGAGGAGATGGCAGTCCCAGCAGACATTAGAGGGGAGGTGGCAGTCCCAGCAGGCACTGGAGGGGTGGTGGCAGCCCCAGCAGACATTGGAGGGGAAGTGGTAGTCCCAGCAGACATTGGAGGGGAGGTACTAGCCCCAAAGAACATTGGAGGGGACGTGGTAATCCCAGCAGAAAATGGAGGTTAAGTGTTAGTCCCAGCAGACATTGAATTGGAGGTGGTAATCCCAGCAGTCATTGGAGGGGATGTGGTAGTCCCAGCAGACATGGGAGGGAAGATGGCTGTTCCTGCAGACATGGGAGAGGAGATGGCGGTCCCAGCAGACATGGGAGGGAAGTGGCAGTCCCAGCAGACATTTGAGGGAAGTGGCAGTCCCAGCAGACATTTGAGGGAAGTTGGCAGTCCCAGCAGACATGTGAGGAGAGGTGGTAGTCCCAGCAGACGTACGTTCTCGTAGCTGTTTCACGTAAAGGTGATGGAACACTATCTCTTGACTGTCATATTATGTTTCTAAGCTCCCAGCTCCATGCTGTGGATCCCAGCTCCATGCTGTGGATCCCAGCTCCATGCTGTGGATCCCAGCTCCATGCTGTGGATCCCAGCTCCATGCTGTGGATCCCAGCTCCATGCTGTGGATCCCAGCTCCATGCTGTGGATCCCAGCTCCATGCTGTGGATCCCAGCTCCATGCTGTGGATCCCAGCTCCATGCTGTGGATCCCAGCTCCATGCTGTGGATCCCAGCTCCATGCTGTGGATCCCAGCTCCATGCTGTGGATCCCAGCTCCATGCTGTGGATCCCAGCTCCATGCTGTGGATCCCAGCTCCATGCTGTGGATCCCAGCTCCATGCTGTGGATCCCAGCTCCATGCTGTGGATCCCAGCTCCATGCTGTGGATCCCAGCTCCATGCTGTGGATCCCAGCTCCATGCTGTGGATCTCAGCTCCATGCTGTGGATCTCAGCTTCATGCTGTGGATCCCAGCTCCATGCTGTGGATCCCAGCTCCATGCTGTGGATTCCAGCTCCATGCTGTGGATCCCAGCTTCACGCTGTGGGTCCTAGCTCCATGCTGTGGGTACCAGCTCAATGCTGTGGGTCCTAGCTCCATGCTGTGAGACCTAGCTCCATGCTGTGGGTCCTAGCTCCATGCTGTGGGTCGCCGCTCTATGCTTTGGGTCCCAGCTCCATGCTGTGGGTTTCAGCTGCATGCTGTGGGTTCCAGTTCCATGCTGTTTATCCCAGCTCCATCCTGTTTGCCCCAGCTCCATGCTGTGGATCCCAGCTCCATGCTGTGGATCCCAGCTCCATGCTGTGGATCCCAGCTCCATGCTGTGGATCCCAGCTCCATGCTGTGGATCCCAGCTCCATGCTGTGGATCCCAGCTCCATGCTGTGGATCCCAGCTCCATGCTGTGGATCCCAGCTCCATGCTGTGGATCCCAGCTCCATGCTGTGGATCCCAGCTCCATGCTGTGGATCCCAGCTCCATGCTGTGGGTTCCAGCTCCATGCTGTGGGTCCTAGCTCCATGCTGTGGATCCCAGCTTCACGCTGTGGGTCCTAGCTCCATGCTGTGGGTACCAGCTCAATGCTGTGGGTCCTAGCTCCATGCTGTGGGTCCTAGCTCCATGTTGTGGGTCCTAGCTCCATGCTGTGGGTCGCCGCTCTATGCTTTGGGTCCCAGCTCCATGCTGTGGGTTTCAGCTGCATGCTGTGGGTTCCAGTTCCATGCTGTTTATCCCAGCTCCATCCTGTTTTTCCCAGCTCCATGCTGTGGATCCCAGCTCCATGCTGTGGATCCCAGCTCCATGCTGTGGATCCCAGCTCCATGCTGTGGATCCCAGCTCCATGCTGTGGATCCCAGCTCCATGCTGTGGATCCCAGCTCCATGCTGTGGGTTCCAGCTCCATGCTGTGGGTTCCAGCTCCATGCTGTGGGTCCCAGCTCCATGCTGTGGGTCCTAGCTCCATGCTGTGGGTCCTAGCTCCATGCTGTGGGTCTTAGCTCCATGCTGTGGGTCCTAGCTCCACGCTGTGGGTTCCAGCTCTATGCTGTGGGTTCCAGCTCTATGCTGTGGGTTCCAGCTCCATGCTGTGGGTTCCAGCTCCATGCTGTGGGTTCCAGCTCCATGCTGTGGGTTCCAGCTCCATGCTGTGGGTTCCAGCTCCATGCTGTGGGTTCCAGCTCCATGCTGTGGGTCCCAGCTCCATGCTGTGGGTCCCAGCTCCATACTGTGGGTCACATCTATATGCTGTGGGCCCCAGTTCCATGCTGCCTGTCCAAGTTCATGATGTACAGGTCTCAGATGTATGAAGTAGGAGCTCCCAGGTCAGTGCTGAGGCTACTAGCACTTTCCTGGGTCTCTCAGCTCCGTTCAGGCACTACTTGCAATTTCCTGGGGCTCTCAGCTCCGTCCCGGGTTCTCAATTCCATCCTGGATCTCTCAGTTCCGTCCTGGGGCTCTCAGCTCCATCCTGGGCTCTCAGCTGCATCCTGGGTCTCCCAGCTCCGTCCTGGGGCTCTCAGCTCAGTCTTGGGGCTCTCAGCCTGCTCGTGTGTTTTCCGCGCAAAGTTAATTGTTCCAAGTAACTGAATCACTGCTTTCTTAAAATCTTGTTTGTTACTTGCTTGTGATCAGGAGTTTGAAGTTAACCATGTTATCTTTCTGTCTGTGTGA
>NC_091320.1:11926724-11954224 GCF_038502225.1 Cherax quadricarinatus
TGTGTGTGTGTGTGTGTGTGTGTGTGTGTGTTCGTGTGTGTGTGTGTGTGTGTATGTGTGTGTGTATGTGTGTGTGTGTGTGTGTGTGTGTGTACTCACCTAGTTGTCGTTGCGGGGGTCGATTTACAGCTCCTGGCCCCGCCTCTTCACTGGCCGCTACTGGGTCGCTCTTCCTACTCCATGAGCTTTATCATACCTCTGCTTAAAGCTATGTATGGATCCTGCCTCCACTACATCGCTTCCCAAACTATTCCACTTCCTGACAACTCTGTGACCGAAGAACTACTTCCTAACATCCCTGTGATCCATCTGCGTCTTCAACTTCCAACTGTGTCCCCTTGTTGCTGTGTCCCATCTCTGGAACATTCTGTCTCTGTCCACCTTGGAGATTCCTCTCAGTATTTTATATGTCGTTATCATGTCCATCCCTATCTCACTTCTATATATGTGTGTGTGTGTGTGTGTGTGTGTGTGGGCGTGGGCGTGGGCGTATGTATGTGCAATACTCATGGTAACTCAACTTCAGTAATAAAGTAATGACATAATCTGTTTAAATTACCTGTCTCACATACTGTACTTCTTTTAATTAATTATATACTTCCTATACATTCATTAAAAAAAAAAAAAAAACGAATCCATTTTTCCCCTCAGCTTAGAATTGTCGACCTTTAGTTTTCTTTCTAAACTTGTCAAGAAACCGCTTCTATCAATTCTTATAATATTTAATGACTTATCTGTCGTCATGTTTTCTTTCCTTCTATCAGCCCAGGATGGTATCTATTGTGTCCCTTGGGTTTCCTCTTAGTGTATGTTTCCCTATAGACTTTGTATTTACGCTAGATAGTGTACAATAGATTGGTGAACTGCTAAGTAATTGTTTCTATATGTCTGTGTATTTTTACGAAACACTAATTATTGTCATTTGAATTTTTCACTTAAATCTGTTCCAAATTTCTTGATTTTTCTTTTTCAATAATTTAGCGGAGTTAAGTTTGTCAGTGTCACTAAGTAAATATTTATAGTTAGCTGCTCTGAAGGTTGTAACTGGGAAAGTGGTAATTTTGGAATCATTGTTAATATTTATTTTCTAGTTCATAATAATTAGGTCACTGGAGGGATTTTATAAAACCATAATTGGTAGTGAGGTCAAGTTCCAGTATATTATCCCCGAGTGTGGGGTCCCAACTCACAAAAATTAGTTGAATAATTGCATCGTTATTTTTAATTATATCTTTGTTCATCATTAGAAAGAGAGAGAGAAAGAGAGAGAGAGATGATGACTCGAGTATGGAACACATTCGTACAGCATTATGATGTCAGCGAGATAAAGTCAGTTCATCAAATGAAAATGCTGGCCCACAGATGGCTCCAACTTCATCCTGTTCCCTACCTGTATGTCTCATAACAATATAAATGCTTTTAAATGAGCTAATGTAGGTAACAGCTCTTAGCTTGTCAATAAAGTTAGGAATCCTTAACTTGCATATAGCTTGTCAATAAAACTAGAGATCCTTAACCTAACCTTGTCAAACCCTGTGTAAAAAAAAAAAAAGAAAGCGAGAGAGAAACATTTTTTTTTTACTTTTTTTTTATATTTTATTTAAAACCAACAATAGACAATAGACAAAAGGAAAAACCCTAAAGATGACAATATATGAACAAATAACTGAAAAAAACGTTACATTAGATATTGAAACATTAACGAATAACATTACAATATAACAAATATGACCAGTATTACCTACATATAAAATCAGATACCGAAGCTTAAAATTGTCCTATACTAGCTACATGTGGATAAGTTAACTTTCGCAAAAACATGCAAACCTATATTAACTCTTCCTCAAATTAATCATCCTTGCTCTTAATTTACACAAGAATAATAAAATACAAGTATAATAAAGAGCAGTTTGACTCAAAGAACATTCCACAATTATCATAAATTTACCCTAACCTAAGCCTAGTATTCCATCTATATTATAAATGTCTAATCAACACGAAAATTTTACCACATACCCCTAACCATATTTGTTGGTGTACATAATACAACCTTGTATTACCATAAAGAGAAAAAAAGAACAATAAAAAAGGAAAACCCACTCTTCACCTTTAAAATCAGACTTCAATTTACCATTCATGTACATACATATAAATAAGTATATAAAGTATGTTGTCTAATTGTACACAATTACTTACAACGTCAGTTATAATATTACGTCAACTCAACCACGAATAATTCATCCATTCTTACAACTTCAAGGTTCGTAAAACTCTTAAACTACATACATAGTATTGCCACCATCTAGACAAATTAAAAAGAAAAACAATACTCAAATATATCAAAACACACTATGCTTCTATTGGCACCAAATCAATTGTGCTTAGAAAAATACATTGTAAATTAAACTGAAACATAAAAAGCCCTTTTTGACATTTACACATTGTATCAAAATCATAAATGCGCATAGAAAATATGTATTGAATTTCATTGAAAATGTTCATGAGAAAAAACATTAAAGGTATATACAAGAAAGTAAACATACATACAATACACACATATACATATATATATATATATATATATATATATATATATATATATATATATATATATATATATATATATATATATATATATATATATACATACACATACATATATACATACATACATACACACATACATACATACACATACATACATACATACACAAATACACACACACATACAACACATGCATATATATACACATACATAGTTATAAGTCGATAATTCCAAATATAACTGTATTGTACTTGACACACTCGGAACAAATAATGTTAAAATTGCACCCCAGACATACCTCATATAACATTCATCAAACTCATCATGCTACCGACCATTCTAGGAAACCAGCCCATTTCATCCCCCTTACCTGCCTTTCAACTCCCGTAAATCCCGTAAAGTGAAATTCCTATAACCCTCACTTAAATCCCTCTCCCATCTCTCCCCATACACCTCCTTATTCCTACACTTTGTCCTATAAAAAGTTGCTGTTAATGCATTAATTCTTTCACACACGTTCGCTCCTCTCATAGCCCAAGACATATAAATATAATCCGTAATTATATACCCTACCGCATTCTCTACCATCTGATTCACCCCACCTATGTCTAAGCTTAAAACCCTCAACACCTGCAACCCCCCCCCCTCCCACTAACCTTATTACCTTACCCAACCAAACCCTTATTAGTTCAATACATTCGCAAAAATACACCATATGGAAAACAGTCTCCCATCCACCACAAGCCTTGCATATCCCATCCTCCCGTATTCTCTTATGGAATAAAACCATTCCAGACGGTAAGATCCCATGTAAAAATCTATACATAACTTCTCGTACTTTAGGTTTTAAACGCAATTTGTTCAAATGCCCCCAGATATTACGCCAATCATACATCGGATAAACCCCTTCTACCACTGCTACCACTGCCTTACCATCCACCCCATCAAGGTTTCCCAATTTAATATGTGAAGGATCTCTCATGTTTATGATGACCCGTAACATTGCCTCACCTATTATGAACTCCCTACCCACCCACCACCGTTGCATATCCTGACGTATCTTATGAAGTCCGCCTTCCCTGGCCTCCCCCTCCCGCTTATAACTACGTTTCAAATACACACTCATAATCCTCTTTTCAACAGCTATAAGACCCAGCCCTCCTCGGCCAACCGGGAGTGTGACAACCGCTCTACCTAACCATTCGCTTCCAGTACCCCAAATGAATCTAAAAACGCGCTTTTGTAACCTTTGTATCTCACTACGAAGTATCGGATATATTGCTGCTACATGCCAAAGTTTACTATATAATAGGACATTCGTTGTAATTACTCTTTGATGCAAAGTTAAGTGTGCAGCTCGTAAACCACTGATGCGCTTCAGTACACCATCTACAATACGCACTGAATTTATTTGTTGTGCTAACTTGATATCACTTACATAAACGATCTCACATATCAGTAATTGGTCCACCTTTTTCCACCTTTCAACTACTTCACATTCCTCACTTAACCCATCCCCAAGATCCATATACTTCGTTTTCTCCTTATTAATTGACATGCCAGAAGCCTTTTCAAAAACATTTACTAACTTTTCCACCCGAGGCAAATCCCTGTTACCACTTACTAAAATCGTTGTGTCATCAACATATCCAACAATGCCAGCCCCCCCACCCCTTTCGTCACCAACCCCATTTGTTGCCAATAAGACCCTAATTCCTCTATAAAAGGGATCCTGTAAACACGCAAAAAATATTTGTGAAATTGGACAACCTTGACGTAGACCCCTGCTCATCTGAATTTGTTCTCCTAACCTTCCATTTACCTGCACCCGCAAGGATGCATCTTGATACATTAATTTGGCCCATGATATAATTTCCTCTCCAAACCCCTGCCATCTCATAATCTTCCATAACGCTTCCCTTTCTACACTATCATATGCCGCCTCCCAATCTATAGCCAACACCCCCCCCCCCTCCCAATTTTACTCTTTCTTCAATAAAACTTCTAATCAAACCATCCCCGTCATACATAGACCTTCCCGGCACCCCATATTGTGCCTTATCGATCACTTTACCCAGGACCTTTTTTATTCTGTTAGCTAAAATTCTTGCAAAAATCTTATAATCACCACACAATAACGAAATAGCACGATAGTCTTTAACTGTTAATGGCTCACCTTTAGGCACTAAAACGACCACAGCCATCCGCTGCTGTGCCCCTAAAACCCGATCCCGCTTAAGGATATTGAATAATCTTACCAAAAATTATTTTAAAACGCTCCAATTTTGTAGATAAAAGTCACTGGGCAACCCATCAATTCCTGGTGCCTTACCTAATTGCGCCCCGGATAAAGCTTCCCATGTCTCGCACTCCGTTATCGGCCCTTCCAAAACGAATCGATCATGCTCTGTCAACTCACACTGCACAAACCTTCCAATTGACTGTAATGCTATTTCGCTTATTCCCACACTTTGCGTTTTCAACTTAACCCAAGCATCAATATACCCACTCATACCCTCAGTCGTCGTCAACACCTGGTCCACTTTATACCCTTGCATACCTACCTGAACATTCAACCCCATTAACTCCATTGCCTTGCGACGTGTGTGTTGACTCCGCAACACACACGCCGACGGCCGATCTCCCCACAAAACCTCCTCAATCCCGCCCTTAAGCCTTTCCCCATCAAACCTCTCATTTTGTAAATTCCGGATATTTTCCTTCAAACTTTCAATTTCAATAACAGGATAATTAGCATTAATTTGTGCATAACAGTCGCGCAACTGCCCCTCTAAATATTTTTGAAAACCGTATTGTAACTGATTATATCTCTTCCCTCGATTATTATAATATTCCTTAATACGTTTTTTAGCTATTGTTTCCCACCAATTAACCATGGCAACATCCCCTGGTGCTTCTACCACTAAACGATCCCACATATGTCCAAAAGACAAAAGACTATCCTCTTCCTTTAATAACTTTACATTCAATTTCCAAAATGATGGACCCCTCCGAGGCACACCCTCAATATCCACATCTATTACCACTCCTCTATGATCCGAAAAAACCACATCTATCACATCCACCCTCCGCACAGTAACCGCACAAGGCACGTACATTCGGTCCAACCTCGCCGCATAACCTCGTTTAATGAAGGTATGCTCTACCATCCCTCCCCCCCCACACACATCCTTTAACCCCACCCCGGTCAATATATCCCCCAATATACCCAAACAACACCCCGCACCTCTGGGCTCCACATCTTTACGACGTATCACGCAATTCCAATCTCCGCCTATTATTGCAACATTCGGTAAACCACGTAAAAAATAGACCAGCACGTCCCGAACAAATTTAGTTTTAATACTCACGTCACCCTCAGCCGGACCATATACACATACTAAACTAATGGGAACCCTACCCCAAGTTCCATCCACTCTAATTACCCTCCCCTCCCCCCCTTCATTACGCCTTACTATAAACGGGCTAGTTTCCTTTACCAAAATGGCAGCCCCACCTTTCAAACGTGTCGCATGTTCCATGTACACATTATAACCACTCATATCCAACTCATAACCAGGCCTAAAATTATGTTCCTGTAAGAATACCACATCCACACCAAGTCGCACCAAATACTCATTAAACCACTTAAGCTTCCTCTCAGCTCTCAACCCGTTAATATTTATAGTAAAACACTTGAATTCAACAAATGGGTTTTCCTTTTGTCCCCGGCATTGACTTTACCCCAGTTCGTTTTGCAACACCTCTGTCCCTCCCCCCTTTGTTGGGAATCACCTTTGCAATCCCTTGATCCTTGGGTTCACCATTCCCTCTCTTCTGTACCTCCACCCAAGACTTTTTCCCAGGGCGTTGGGCAGGAGTTAGCACATCATCAGAATCCGATGATGCTGCAGTCCTCTTTCGTGTCCCGCCCTCCACCTGCATTTTGACATCTGAAGCACCGTCCTGATGCACCTCCACCTCTACTGCATGCACCTTCAATCCTTTAGACTCTCTCGTCGACAAACCGTCATCTTCTGCCATACCATCATTCACAGCCTTCCCCAGAACTAAGCCTGGGTCTTCCACCTGATCTAGGACCGATTCCTCTAACAAGTCATCCAACGCCTTTACCAAAGACGCCGCCACTTCTTCACCCATATTAGGTAGTCTCTCCTCAAAAATCTTATGTATGTCCAATGACTGAGATTCTCCTTGAAGCGTTACAATTGGCGATTCGAGCTCCTTTTCTTTGTCCACCTCCTCACTCCATGACAACCGTTGTTGGGGCGGTGTAGCAAGAGACTGTTCTCGCTCATCGCCAACCTCGTCCACTGGCTGCTGTTGCTGCTGTTGCCGTTGCTGTTGTGCCGGGTACCCACTTCGTTTCCCACACTGCGCCGCGATGTGGTCATATGACCCACATAGCCGACACGTACGTTGTTGCCCCGCATACGTTACATTGACTTGAGTCCTTAATTCTTTCAACACAATATATGAAGGAATAGGGTGTCGAAGAGTCATTTTAACTGTATACGCGCCTTCCAGCGCACCTGCATACGGTCCAGTTGCCCATCTCCCTGCTGTGGCTACGTGAACCGTCCCATAAGTACGCAGTTCACTGGTAATATCAAAATCAGTCGCCTCAAAAGGCACATTCCTGATTTTCACCCAGGTGTAATGTCGAGATACATCATGAAGTCTCACCGACACAGCTGTATTAACCGGTATGATGGTCTCCTGATACTTGTCGACCACTGCCTCGTAGACTTGTGCAGACGTCATTTTAACGAAGATTCTTGTCATTCCATTTAATGCGACACCACATATCTCCTCATTTGCTATACCATAGGTATCGTGAATGATCGCTGGTAATAATAAATCCATGTTGGATCCTGTGACAGCACCACGGATCATCTCAATGCAGACAGTGTTGATTCTTCTTCTGCTATTCAGCGCCATGTTGGAGAAAATAAAGTTTCCACCAACCAACGCTAGGGGCAGCTCAATCAGGTAAACTGCGCAAAACAAACTCAAACAGGATCGTCTGCGCAGCTCGTCCACACGGCTCGGAGGCGATGAGGACAATGACTTTTTTTTTTTTTTTTTTTTTTTTTTTTGTTTTTTTTTTTTTTTTTTTTTTTTACTAGGGTCATATAGCGCCTGGAAAATATGAAGAAAGCATTCAGGTTCCATCCAAGGAATGTATGGATAAGTCCAGTTTTATGGATAAGAACCTTTCAGCGGCATGAAGGCGCCTCTCATGATGGGGAAGGGGACTGAGGAATGAGGTGCAGAGTTCATCATAATGTAACGAGCTGCTGCTCTTCCTGTGTTGCCTCAGGCATGCCTCTGCTGCATTCCATAACGACCTCGTTATCTATGTCTCAGCAGGTTTTCCTCCTCAAGCCCTCTTCTTCCATAACCATTTCTCTCATTCCCATCCCTTTTTTTATACAATGGTTTTACAGGGTTAGGTCAAGTATTCCTACCTTTGTTTATAAGCTAAGAACTGTTACCTGCATCAGCTCATTTGAAATCTCTCTCTCTCTTACTCTACGTATTTTCTATTTTCTATACTCCAACACTGAATCATTGATTTCTAATACAAATGCCTTGAAAATAAAAATCTCCCATGGAGGTGGGTAATGATCGTATCTTCAGTGTGTTGGGCGATATATTAATTCCTAAACAGGTTAATGCATCATTGATGTTGTTAGGTGTTGTGCTTCCCAGCTGTTTCCATTGTCAACCCCTTTAGTGAATCTAAACTTGTTTATGGTCTAATCCTAATTAACATAAAAGTTATTGAGGAACATAGATTCGACAGTTACCCTAATAGGAGTTATTTTTTTTTCGCTTTGATTAGTATCGTCATTGAAAGTTGAACAGTTCTGTAACTTTGACGTACCTGTTACCGAATTAGAGGGCTCTACCCCTAATACCCGGCCTCAGACCAGGCTTTGCTGCTGACCGCCTTATCAATCAGGCTGTTTGCGTTTGCAAACGTGTAGTAACATAGCTGTTACTACACGTTCTGTAACAAACAAATCAATCTTGGTACTCTAGTAACCCTTCTTGTTGCACTAATAATTGCTCCAAGTAGATCTGCTGTTATCCATTGCTTTGCCTGATAGGCTTTTCTTGTTGCCTTGTATAACCTAACTGTTGTATAGTTACTAAGCTCTCCGGCCTGAGATATGGTGTTAAGTATGGCTCTACTTGTTGCTGCCATTATGGTTTCCTTTGGTTGAAGCTTCATTAAATACAGGCCTGCTAGTGGTTCACTTGATGCATGTGGCTCACTGGAAAACTTTCTTTATATCAGCTTGAAGGTTTGCCATGCTTCTGATGGATGCCGCTCTCATTTAAATTCTAGTATGGGATATGTGAATGAGAAACAGAACAGTGCTCTTTTCTTTGGTAGTCCCCAATTTAACTTTGTTCACTGTTATACTTTGGATTCTAATGGTTAGAATATTAATTATCCATTTTTCCAGTTACTCCCACTGCAAAAATTTTGTGGGCTATGAGACCATTATCACACACGTGAAAGGCTTTTACAAAGTCATTGTAAACTACATCTGTATTTTTCTTGTCTTACACTTCCTCTAAGACCATGTCTTAATGGTCAAGCAACTGCGAAAGGCAGGAAAGACCTGCTCTAAACCCATGCTGCCCTGGGTTGTGAAATTGCTGATTAACACTATTGCTTCTTAAGGCTGTGGCGTGTTCCGAGTATGTTACAATTTATTCGGCATTCATCACACACCCATTGGGATGTCCTCTCGACAAGCTAACTGGCAGTTAGGGTAGCAGATTTTTTAGCGTCCTCATTGCCCTGGCAGACTGTCCAGCTCAAGTTAACCAATTGGGTGAGTGCTTGCTCCCAGCTAATGAAAGGTTATGCTTTCCCAGCTGACTGAGCGGCGGACGCTCATTGACGCTGGTCCTATCACTCGTACTCACTGTGTTTTTTTTTTTTTTTTTGTAAAACCCACTGTAGTGAGTGGTTCTTTGCTCTCTTGATCATTATTACTATTCTGCTGGTTATGTATCTGTGAATACTGTAAATATCTTGGGAAAGTAAATATATGGGTAACCAAAAAACTACCCTCTTATGATTGCCTTTGTCTCTAATTGTTTTGTATTGAGACTTGAGTTACGGCCAAGTATAACAGGCCTTTGGATTGCATACCTGTGTTCGTAATATGTGTTCTTGTTTGGAATAAATTATTGTTTTGAATCAATGCCAACATTACATCTACAACGCTGCTGGCGTATTGGTCATTCAGTTGGCATTGCATATCGACAGTTTGACTACGATACAGCTTGAGCTAATTCGCAACAAGCAAAGATAGGAATCATCAGGTATGGCGTCTCTGTCTGGTATGTCGGCTGCTCGTAGAGCTCGTGTGAGTCTTCACTCCCCACTAGGTTTTCTTTCTCGTGTTGGTGTTGACCATTCTCTGAATGTCTGCCTGATGCGTTGGAGCAAATGGTGGACTTCGTTTATCTTAGGGGCAGTCTGCTTCGTTGGCTCTCAAACTGGCGAAACTTGCGTTTGAGCAAACTAGGGAACAACGTGCTTTTTTGAAGGAAGAATATGATAGGTAGGAGACAATACCGGTGTACCTGTGAAGAGTATTTTAACTGGAGAAGTCGGGGTTCTTGGTACCTCGTGTTCCAGAGTCGGAGACTGAACAATTTTTCGAGTCATTAGAAAATCAGGCTTGAGGTCTGTAGTAGCCACTTGAGCATTGTGCAGCACTTCTGCGCACGTTATAGTATGGTAAAGCACAGGAATTCACTTCTAGGTTGAGTGATGATGACTTTTCGAATTACAGCGTTGTAAGGGCTACCGTGCTCGGTGTATCCTTTCCAAATACCGATGAGAATTTAAGTTGAACATGCGTCAACTTGGACAACCTTGTGAAGATTTCAGTAGACTCCAGTAAAAGACATTTATAAAGTGGTATGTAAAACTTTTTGCCTGACAATTTCTTCGAGTCAGTTGGTCAGGAAACGAGGGCCTTCCTGGAGGATAAGACGTTGACTACAGTTCAGGAGGTAGCTAAGTTAAAACTAACTGATATCTGAGTCAGAGGGCTTCTAAAATGTTTTCCCACCAGCACTGTGGTGATTAAAAACATCAAGTGACCTGATGACTGAAGCTGTGTGAGCCACGACGCACCTCTAAAGACAAGACAGGCACTCAAGACAAGATTTCCGAGTCTGTCATGCCGCTACTGCCGTAAGTCCGGCCATGTTATCTTGGATTGTCTCAAACTTCAAAGATGGGCTTCCAGAGGCAATAAGATGAGTAAACCCCGTTCTCAGCAACCTATGGGTAATGTTGCATCATAACTAGATGTTTCTGCTTACAAAGACAAAGTAGAGGCCTGTGTGGCCTCTTGCAATAGCATTAGCCAGGTATCAATACGGGAGACTGATTCTCCAAAATAATCAGGGACACAGCCGCCTTTTACTAGAGATGGGTACTTCCACTCTCTAAAGACACCTAATAAAACTGAGTTAGTAAAACAAACAGAAGTGTATGGCGGGAGTATTTTTCCAGCCTTCTTACACAGAATTTTTTTAGGAACATATACCTCATGATGGCCTTATATACAAACTCATTGACCTACCAGACCATAACTGGGACTTTCCTCAGAGTAATATATAATTTCTTAACTCAAAGAAAAATCATTCCCACCTTTCATGGCAGGTCGACAGAGCCTTTTATACCGACGGCTGGTGTCCCACAAGGTTCTTGTCTCAGTCCACTTCTGTTCAACATTTATTTGAATGACCTTCCTCAACCAGAGTTTGGTGATACGATTGTGACACAGTTTGCAGATGATGTTATTCATGTCGTCTCATCAACTCCGGTAACAGGAAAATACAAGTATGAGAGTCATAGAAAAAATGAATATTGAACTTCGTCAAACATCTAATTGGGAAAAGAAATGGAGAATTACGACTAATCCTGACAAGGTCCTTGTTAGCACGATAGGATGTTTTGCATCAACAATTGAAGATAAAGGAGGTATCTCCATCAGAGGTACACCTGTAGCCATTAGAAACCCTAACAAGATTTTGGGATACGAAATAGACAGGCTGCTCCACTCAACATCTCATGTAACTAAAAAGATCAACATAGCCAAAGCTGGTCTTAGCAGTCTCTTTCGATTCAATCAAGCCCCTCAACATGTCAAAAAACATCTGTATAAAATGTTAATAAGACCTATACTCGAATACCCTTGTGTCCCAATGTCATTAACAACAAAGACCAACATGCTACGATTACAAAGGGTCCAGAATAGAGCTCTTCGCTTCATTACCGATACCAGGAGGAGAGACAGAGTAAAAATGGCAGATTTACACATACAACAAGATATTACTGCCATAAATGTACGCCTTGACACCCTAAAAAAGAAACAACTCTATACAATGCAAGAACTATACATGCCAGATAGAGAACATCCTATACAAGTGGTAAATACCACGGATTATAGCATCAATACTCCTCCTCACAGAACTCAAAGAATGACTCTCCCACAGAGGGTCCGTCGTTTTATACATAAAGATGATTACCCTCGACCCATGATATTGAGCAACCTCCCTGATGAAGAGGATTGGGTAACACCAGAACCCTTCTATGTATACTGAGAACATCATCGCCCCCAATTAGGGAGAAATCTTATGTAACAATCTAATGTAAAAATTATGCTATTTACTATGGCTGGACACCACCTGTAAGAAGCCATTGTCACGGAATTCTATAAACTGGCCAGAAAATTATTGCCTTCATTGTCGCATAAATATCCGTTGTGCAATCGCAAAAAAAAAAACAAAAAAAAAAAAAAAAAAAAAGCAATTGCAACTTGTATAATTACTACCAATTCAGAGTCATGTACTTATATTCTGTTATATCTATGTGACTCTGATGGGTTAGTCTTATAGCTCTTAAAGAATATCTTATCATTTCATGTACACTTTTTAAATTACACCAAACTGGTTGGGCCACTTACCTTTTATATCCTACCTCTCTCCCCCCTCCCACCCTTTTCCAAAATTTCTATCCTTACCCATCCTTCTTCCTTACCCATCTCACCAAAGCTCTGGTCTGGATACCGAATACCGAATACCTCACGCTGAGGTCAGTGGTCAGTACGCTGAGGTCAGTGGTCACCTGCGGTCATACCTGCCTAAGCTCTTGGGAGTTAGCGTGGGCTGTTACCAAGCACCATGGTTTGCTGTAGTGTTTTAGAATCTCAGGTTCAAGTGTTGAAGAAGGAGATTCTACTTATTCAGGAGGAAAATAGGAGGCTGAAGCTTCGCATAGATGAGTTTGGGAGCGAGTGTGAGAAGGATTTAGCTGGTAAGGAGGGAATGGTCACCAGCAGTGCTAGTGGCAGCCGCTTTAAGTGGCAAGTGGTTCACAGTTCAGGAAGAAGGAAGATGAGTAGAGTTAATAGAGAAGATGAGAAGTTAGGAAATCGATTCTCTGTTCTCAAAGACGAGTGTACTTCAATGGTTAGTGAGGTTAAGGTACCACTGATTCCCCTGCTAATCAAGGTAAGAATATTTTAATAGTAGGCGATTCTCAGGTAAGATATATGGACCGTGCATTTTGTAACAGAGACAGAAAGGTCAGACAGAGTGTGCCTTCCTGGAGCTGGTGTTGGTGACTGTTACAAAAAACGCGATTCTAAAAGCTTAGAGATCTCCAGTGAATACTAGAAAGGACTGCCCTTCTAGCATCCAGCCTGTTACTGGGTTTTCGTAACAAGTAGTCAGTATCCTTGTCCAATTATCCATTAGAATTCAGTATGAATTAATAGTGCTTCAGGATTACAACTGGTAGGCTACTAACTAGAGAAATTAAAATTTAATAAATTTATTAAGTCTAGAGGTATATTATCAAATTAAATTAAATTAAATTAATCACAGTAATCAAAATAATATCAATTCTCTCGAGTAAAGTATTATTGTGCTGAAAGCACATATCACATTTATAATTCTTAAATACCGTCTGGTACATTAACATTTAATAAGATATTACAAATATGTGCAAGTAAGTTTGTGTATGTGTGTAAGTGCTCTAAGTAGTTCGCTATGTCTCAAGACTCGAGTAGACTTAAACAAGTGACTGACAAAGTCCTCACATAAACTAACTTCTTGACCAACTGGCAATCAGAACAGTCTGCTTGAACAACAAAAAGAATGCTAAGCCCAATAGCAATATAACAAGCAACTGCGACACAAAATCAGGAACAAGGAGATAATATAACTACACTAAGAAGGGACCATCTGCAGATCCTCCACAAAAGTCAGCATAAGTTCAGCATAAGAAAATCCCCGACTGTGATAATACACAGATACCAGTACAAGTTAAGTGAGAAGTTACAGCTCAGGACCTGAGATGTTTCGAGTGTGTATGTGACACACAACCTCAGTACAACGTCGAAAATCACTAAATCTATACAATGTTCTGTGAACCGAGTTCTACAGAACTAACAAGAAAATGACACAGACAATCTGTCCAACCACCAAGAGAGTCTAGACCAGACTGAATACTTCAGGCGAGGTGAGGACACCCCCCTCGATCACGTGATAGCTCCGTGGGTTGCTGCCCAGTAACAACGAGAAGCCGGCAGTCTAACGAGCCACAAGCGATAATTACAGTAGTTAGACAATCAAGACTTGAACTGGGCACATAATATGTTACATCCTACCTCTCAAAATTTAGCTAAGTCAAATAATAATAACATAAAGCAATATATTTACGATTTAGCTATTATCGCAAATATAAGCAATATAAAATTATATGAAAAGGTGATAATTATATATATACATTATATTCATAATCATAATATACATTATATATATTGCAACCCATTCAGGGGTTGCAACAGTGACATAGTCAGCAGGTTGGATAATATAGCAGGTAATGGGAACAAGCCCATTATCTGTCTTAGTGCTGGGGGTAATGACATTGGGAAGGGCAGAAGAGAGAAGCTGCTGGATAAGTACAGGTTAGCCATAGAAGTAGTTAGGTCTATAGCCATAGAAGTAGTTAGGTAATATAGATATTATTGGTATAACAGAGACCTGGTTCAACCTGAAAGATAAATGCCTTCTGAATGCAACATACAGGTTATAAACTATTTCACACTGATAGAGTCAACAGGAAGGGTGGTGGAGTGGCAATGTAAGTCAGAGAAAATTTAAATTGTTGTCTTAGACATGATATAAGATTAGAAACATCGAACACAGATCTGTTTGGCTACAGTTTCTCGAAGGAAGTGACAAATTAATTTTGGGTGTGATTTATAGGCCCCCAAACCTTGATAGGGAGTGCAGTAAGCTGTTATGGGACGAAATTCATAAGGCATCTAGATATGAAATTGTGATAATGGGAGATTTTAACTTTAGACAAATTGATTGGAAAAATATGACAGGAAATCTTGAGTCTAATGACTTTCTTGATACGGTTCGGGATTGCTTTTTAGAACAGGTTGTGACAGAACCAACTAGAGGAAACAATCTGCTTGACTTGGTTCTTGCCAACAAAGATTCACTAATTAATAATCTTGAGGTTAATGATGAGCTTGGGGAAAGTGCTCACAAATCACTTAGTTTCAATATATCATGGAATTACCCAGATAACTGCAATCAAATCTCTGTCCCAGATTTTCGCTTGGCCGACTTCATGGGACTGAAAAATTACCTGCGTGGGCTAAATTAGGATGTCCTGACTATGGGTCAGGTAGGTGATCTTGGTTTCCAATATGACGTTTTTCCGAGCATAGTTCTAGGTGCCCAGACAACTTTTGTTCCAAGTAGGGAAATTAGATCTAACGAAAATGATCCCAAATGGATGAACAATAGATTAAAACATCTCACTGGTCATAAGAGAGGCATATATAGGAGTATCAAAAGAGGGGATGGGCAGTTAAGAAATCAATATATTCAATTAAAGAGAGAAATAAAGAAAGGAATAAGAAAAGCAAAAAGGGACTATGAGGCTAAGGTCGAAAGGGATTCAAAGACTAACCCAAAAGGGTTCTTTCAGATATACAGAAGTAAGATTAGGGACAAGATTGGCCCACTTAAGAGTAACTCTGGTCAGATCACTGACAGTGATAAGGATGTGTGTGAAATTCTCAATACCTACTTCCTCTCAGTTTTCACCCAGGAAAATACTAGTGATATTTCTGAAATAATAGATTATGTAGAACAGGATAATAAACTATGTACGATTGCGGCAACTAGTGACATGGTCCTCAGACAAATAGAGAAACTAAAACCTAACAAATCCCCAGGCCCTGATAAACTGTTTGCAAGGGTGTTAAAGGAATGTAAAGAGGAACTTAGCATACCTTTGGCTAATCTTTTTAACATATCACTACAAACTGGCACAGTGCCTGATAAGTGGAAAATGGCAAATGTAATACCTATTTACAAGGCAGGTGACAGGTCCTTGGCTTCGAACTATAGACCAATAAGCCTTACCTCCACAGTGGGAAAATTTATGGAATCAATAATTGCCGAAGCAATTTGTAGCCATCTTGACAGGCACAGATTGATTAATGAATCTCAACACGGTTTTACAAAGGGGCGTTCCTGTCTTACGAATTTACTAACTTTATTCACTAAGGTGTTTGAAGAGGTAGATCATGGTAATGAATATGAAATTGTGTATATGGACTTCAGTAAGGCTTTCGATAGAGTTCCACACCAGAGGCTATTGAGGAAACTTAAGGCACACGGAATAGGAGGAGAAATTTTTTCTTGGGTAGAGGCATGGCTGACAAATAGACAGCAAAGAGTTTACATAAATGGGAAGAAATCAGAATGGGTGCACGTCACAAGCGGTGTTCCTCAGGGGTCAGTGTTGGGCCCGTTGTTGTTCAGAATTTACATAAATGACAGAGATGAGGGAATAAATAGCGACATAAGCAAATTTGCTGATGACACCAAAATAGGCCGTCCTATTCATTCTAATGAGGACACTAGAGCACTCCAGGATGATTTGAATAGACTGAAGCAATGGTCGGAGAAGTGGCAGATGCAGTTTAATATAGACAAATGCAAAGTTCTAAATGTTGGACATTTAAATAACCATGCCACATATAAACTAAATAATGTAGATCTTAATACTACTGATTGCGAAAAGGATTTAGGAGTTCTGGTTAGCAGTAATCTAAAACCAAGACAGCAGTGCATTGTGTTTGCAATAAAGCTAACAGAATTCTTGGCTTCATATCTAGAAGTATAAATAATAGAAGTCCTCAGGTTGTTGTTCAACTCTATATATCCTCGGTTAGGCCTCATTTAGACTATGCTGCTCAGTTCTGGTCACCGTATTACAGAATGGATATAAATGCTCCGGAAAACGTACAGAGAAGGATGACAAAGATGATCCCATGTATCAGAAATCTTCCCTATGAAGATAGACTGAGGGCTCTGAATCTGCACTCTCTCAAAAGGCGTAGAATTAGGGGGGATATGATCGAGGTGTATAAATGGAAAACAGGAATAAATAAAGGGGATGTAAATAGCGTGCTGAAAATTTCCAGCCAAGACAGGACTCGCAGCAATGGTTTCAAGTTGGAAAAATTCAGATTCAGGAAGGATATAGGAAAGGACTGGTTTGGTAATAGAGTTGTGGATGAGTTTAACAAACTCCCGAGTACAGTTATTCAGGCTAAAATGTTGTGTAGTTTTAAAAATAGGTTAGATAAATACATGAGTGGGTGTGGGTGGGTGTGAGTTGGACCTGACTGGCTTGTGCTGCTGGGTCTGGTGCCGTGCTCCATCCTTAAGTGGAGGTGATCTGACTGGGTGGGTCATTGGGCTAATCCGGGGGGGACATGGACCTGCTCCGCATGGGTCAGTAGACCTGTTGCAGTGTTCCTTCTTTCTTATGTTCTTATGTTCTCACAGATCACTCGACTGAGGGCATGTCAGGTAAATATCGTATGAAAGAGACACTTCTATCGATTGATAATAAAGGTCTCTTCGAGAATGTGTCCTGATCCTGAAGTCACTTAAAAGCTCGGCACCTGAACCTGTTCCAGTTATGGCCGTAACTCGGGCAATTGTCTGGTGAGAATGCTGATCTTTACGATGGGAGACTTCGACGTGGGGTTAGACAAGTTGCTTTACGATGGCAGATGGCCAGGGCCTCTCAACTCAAGTAAAAGTCCCATGGTTAAGACTTCCTATAACTGGGTACCAGGACTGTCAGTTGCTCCCGCTTCTATGCCCTACGGACCCATCTTCAGGGAAGAGCAACAAAGGGACCCCACTCTGGCTTCTGCCTTAAAGTCGGCAGTCTCTGAAGCCGACGCATTGCCTCACTGCAACTGTTATGATCTAAAGATTTTTTTTGGTAAAAAACTACTGGCAAAGGGGTAATGGGGATATCCAGACATGATAGATTAGTTATTCGTAAAACGTTTAGGTCCCAGATTTTGAGGACAGCTCATAATTCCTTTATGGGGACATTAGGTGTTACCAATACCTTGGATCATATTTTTAAATTGTTTGATTGGCGGTAAGGTTTAAAAGAGTTTTTCTGGGGCTACATCACATTCTTCCACGAGTGCCAACAGGTAGGAAAACCTGGACTTTATATCGAACCTTCGCCACTACGTACCCCACCAGCTGATGGAGAACTATTTGTAGACAAATCAGATAACCAGTATATCTTTACCATCTTAGATAATGACACCTGGTGTCCGCGGGCAGATCCTATGCGTTGCATTAACACTGAGGCAATTTTAAATGGCCTCATTAGATTTAAATTCCAAATGCAAGTTCTATGGACTATTAACAGTGACCAAGGCACCAATTTTACTTTACGTTTTACCGCACATTTTGAGTCACTTAAGCATTAAGCAGTCTCCTTAGTCTATCATCCACAAATACAAGGGGAGCTGGAAAGATTCCACCAATCTTTGAAAATCATGATACGTACGTATTACCTGCATTTTACTACAGATTACGATGAGTCTTTGTATTTCCTGCTCTTTGCTTTGAGAATAACCGTGCCGGAGTCTACAGGGCACAGTCTTTTTGTACTGATATTTGGCCATAATGTAAGAGATCCTCAGCGAGTGTTCTTGCCAACAAAGATTCACTAATTAATAATCTTGAGGTTAATGATGAGCTTGGGGAAAGTGATCACAAATCACTTAGTTTCAATATATCATGGAATTACCCAGATAACTGCAATCAAATCTGTCCCAGATTTTCGCTTGGCCGACTTCACGGGACTGAAAAATTACCTGGGTGGGCTAAATTGGGATGTCCTGACTATGGGTGAGGTAGGTGATCTTGGTTGCCAATATGACGTTTTTCAGAGCATAGTTCTAGCTGCCCAGACAACTTTTGTTCATAGTAGGGAAATTAGATCTAACAAAAATGATCCCAAATGGATGAACAATAGATTAAAACATCTCATTGGTCATAAGAGAGGCATATATAGGCGTATCAAAAGAGGGGATGGGCAGTTAAGAAATCAATATATTCAGTTAAAGAGAGAAATAAAGAAAGGAATAATAAAATAAAAAAGGGATTATGAGGCTAAGGTCGCAAGAGATTCAAAGACTAACCCAAAAGAGTTCTTTCAGGTATACAGAAGTATGATTAGGGACAAGATTGGCCCACTTAAGAGTAACTCTGGTCAGATCACTGACAGTGATAAGGATGTGTGTGAAATTCTCAATACTTACTTCCTCTCAGTTTTCACCAAGGAAAATACTAGCGATATTCCTGAAATAATAGATTATGTAGAACAGGACGATAATAAACTATGTACGATTGCGGTAACTAGTGACATGGTCCTCAGACAAATAGAGAAACTAAAATCTAACAAATCCTCAGGTCCTGATGAACTGTTTGCAAGGGTGTTAAAGGAATGTAAAGAGGAACTTAGCATACCTTTGGCTAATCTTTTTAACATATCACTACAAACTGGCACAGTGCCTGATAAGTGGAAAATGGCAAATGTAATACCTATTTACAAGGCAGGTGACAGGTCCTTGGCTTCGTACAATAGACCAATAAGCCAATAATTGCCGAAGCAATTCGTATCCAATTTGATAGGCACAGATTGATTAATGAATCTCAACACGGTTTTACAAAGGGAATTTCCTAACTTTTTTCACTAAGGTGTTTGAGGAGGTAGATCATGGTAATGAATATGATATTGTGTATATGGACTTCAGTAAGGCTTTCGATAGAGTTCCACACCAGAGGCTACTGAGGAAACTTAAGGCACATGGAATAGGAGGAGAAATGTTTTCCTGGGTAGAGGCATGGCCGACAAATAGGCAGCAGAGAGTTTGTATAAATGGGGAGAAATCAGAATGGGGGCACGTCACAAGCGGTGTTCCTCAGGGGTCAGTGTTGGGCCCGTTGTTGTTCACAATTTACATAAACGGCACTGATGAGGGAATAAATAGCGACATAAGCATATTTGCTGATGACACAAAAATAGGCGGTCCAATTCATTCTAATAAGGACACTAGAGCACTCCAGGATGATTTGAATAGACTGATGCAATGGTCGGAGAAGTGGCGGATGCAGTTTAATATTGACAAATGCAAAGTTCTAAATATTGGACAGGTAAATAACCATGCCACATATAAACTAAATAATGTAGATCTTCATACTACTGATTGCGAAAAGGGTTTAGGAGTTCTGGTTAGCAGTAATCTAAAACGAAGACAACAGTGCATTAGTGCTCGCAATAAAGCTAACAGAATTCTTGGCTTCATATCTAGAAGTATAAATAATAGAAGTCCTCAGGTTGTTCTTCAACTCTATATATCCTTAGTTAGGCCTCATTTAGACTATGCTGCTCAGTTCTGGTCACCGTATTACAGAATGGATATAAATGCTCTGGAAAACGTACAGAGGAGGATGACAAAGATGATCCCATGTATCAGAAATCTTCCCTATGAAGATAGACTGAGGGCCCTGAATCTGTACTCTCTCGAAAGGCGTAGAATTAGGGGGGATATGATCGAGGTGTATAAATGGAAAACAGGAATAAATAAAGGGGATGTAAATTGCATGCTGAAAATTTCCAGCCAAGACAGGACTCGCAGCAATGGTTTCAAGTTGGAAAAATTCAAATTCAGGAAGAATATAGGAAAGCAATGGTTTGGTAATAGAGTTGTGGATGAGTGGAACACAGTCCCGAGTACAGTTATTGAGGCTAAAACGTTGTGTAGTTTTAAAAATAAGTTAGATAAATACATGAGTGGGTGTGGGTGGGTATGAGTTGGACCTGACTGGCTTGTGCTGCTGGGTCTGGTGCCGTGCTTCTTCCTTGAGTGGAGGTGACAAGACTGGGTGGGTCATCGGGCTTATCCTGGGGGGGGGTCATTGGGCTAATCCGGGGGGGTGGGTCATTGGGCTAATCCGGGGGGGGGGGTCATTGGTCTAATCCGGGGGGGAGGACATGGGCATGCTCCGCATGAGTCAGTAGACCTGTTGCAGTGTTCCTTTTTTGTCATGTTCTTATGTTCTTAAAACTACGCCTGATATAGAGGTATGACAAGGCATCGAAACCCCACTGCAAAGAAACTAGGGGCCCAGGAGCCTGTATCTAGTTACACCTTAAAGGCAAGGTTTACCAGCCCCATGAAAGTTGTGGAGAAATATTCAGATTTTAACAATGTGGCGCTGCTTCTTGACTAGCCTGAAATGGATTAAGTCCACCACATCAGTCACATTAAAAAAATTCTGATCCATCTCTTGCTACAATAATGACCATGGCTCAGAGAACCGACAAGTTGATGAATGAGACACTTGTGCAACACTTGGGTATCGCCAGCCAATAGCTTCCTCAGTCCAATACAGAGAAGAATGGTGAAAAATCAGAATGAGTTTGAGGTAATCAGTTCCTCAGCCTGGAGTCGATGTGATCATTCCTTCAATTTTTTTTTATCAGTATTTATGAACTGATCACATCGGCTCCAGGAAGAGGGACTGATTACATCAAGCTACTAATCTTCCACCATTCTTCTCTATACTGGAATGAGGAAGCCATTGGCTTGTGTAACGTTTCCACACTAAACATACCCAATTGTTGCACAAGTGCCTCATGTCTTCCATACCTACAGACCCCGACGATAAGCTGGACCTCTTAGAAAAGTTCCAGACGTCCAGATAAGACTGTCTTACTCAGATCTACTCAAGAACTTTCAGCCTTTTATGTCGGGACTCACAGAAACACAAATGGTTGATCTCACCACCCTTTTGCAGTCCTATCCCAACATATTACCGGATGTTCCGAAAATATGCACTCCTGATTTTCACGACGTATATGTAGGCATAGCTAAACCTATTAAACTCCCTCTCTAAAGACCTAACCCAGAAAAGCAAAGGCTTCTACACCAAGAGGTAAATTTCCTCCTGGAACATGAGTTATTAGAAGAATTTTCCAGTCCAAGGTTCTCAACCTGTATCTTTGTAAAGAAAATAAAGGGAGGGCTTCAGATGTTTACTGACTACTGTGAGGTGAATAAAATCACAGTGCCAAATACTTACTCAGACCCCCATAGGGATGACGTCGTTGTCTTCGTGGGTAAGGCTAAATATGTCTTCAGATTAGTCCTCAAGAGTAATTATCAAATCCCATTCATTGACTGGGCCAACGTAATCTCTGCCCATGTGATTCCAGGTCATTACCATTATACAGTGACCCCATTCGACATGAGAAACTCGCCAGCTGGGACGAGCATATTTCCCGACTCAAATATCATTTTAATAGGCTTAGTTCTTCCTTGGCCAATCTTCAATCATCATTTTAGATCACAAAATCGGGAAAGGAAAGACAGCATTTAGGACAACTAATATTTTCGCCATCCAAAATATATTCAGCCCTCTCCAACATAAACAAAAAATACCCCCCAAAGATTTCTAGGGATGATCCGAGTTTTATAGGAAATTTTCGCACAGTTTTGTTTCGGCCCCCATAACATTGCTCAATAGCAACAAAACCTAATTCAAATGGTTTCCACAATGCCAAGAAGCTTTACAGAAAATAAAAGATTGCTGTGGGTAGCTCTCCTATTGTTATCATTAGATTATTCAATGCCATTTTGCTTTCAGGTGGATGTCTTCAGTCATCTGGAGAAGGAAGTCATTTATCTGTTTGCCCAATTCTCAGCAAAGTTAAAGCCATACTAAGAAGTCTACACCACAACAGAGAAATAGATCCTAACTGTGGTCTTATCACTGGAGCATTTCAACATGTATTTGTTATCCTCTCTGCGTGTGGATCAGGTGTTCAGCATCCATAATCCACTGACATACCTGAGTTCTACGTGGAGTAAAAACTTTCGTCGTATGAGCTAGGCTTTAAGACTCCAACCATACAATATCAAGCCCAACTCTAGAGAGGTCAAAATAGTGGCGGACTCAGTTTCCGGTGCTTGTTACTTCGGATATGTCAATAAGCATAGCTTGTATTAATGGTTAAGATTAGGATGATAGGTCAATTTGTCGCTTCTTTTCCATATTGTGGATTTATATGCTTTAGTAGAAATCACTTTGTACAACCTACCATCTTGGATCTTTGTTATGCCTGCTTTCTATTGTCTCGCCCTGTGGCAGAGACTTGGCAATAAAGACCTTTGCTTGTAAATTTAATTTTGTGAGTATTTTTGGTCGAGCACTGCCAGCTGGGTGGGATGGTATGAAAGGAACGACGGTCTTTTTAGCTAGTTTTTCTTCAATTTGTGCCAAGCTGGCAAACGTTTCTCACTAGCATAGTCTAGTTTACTGAACTGATAGAATACTTTCTAAATGAGTGGCACACTGCATCCATTCGTCAACACGTCACGGCTTCGACTCTCGTGATCTGAACAACGAAAATCGCATCAGAGTGGATAGTTATGTAAAATCTGACTTGTACTTTTATCTTGTCATTAGCCCCTCATAGTGCCCTACAGTTACTTTTCATTTTAAAAGATCAGTTACAGTTATGACTGCAATTACTAAAAATAATTACATTCAGCTTCAATTACAAATATAATTGCTCCAAGCTTGCTGTGGTGGTGCCTTTGAGTGCTCACGTTAATTAATATCCAAGTCTTGAGTGAATACTGATTCAATATGCTCCACTCTGTCAGGTTTCAAACATCGCTAATGGTGTTCAGGTTTACCGCATCTCTCCGGTCTATCACATTCTCTCTTGTGGTTATCTTCCGGCCTCATCTTTACATGCAGTGTGGTCATTTCGATTAATTTTCTCTTAGTCCTGTGATCCAAGAGCCTTTGTTATAGCAAACTAAGTTGTAAGTATCGCAAAGGAACAATAGCTGTACTTCTGTACTCCAACTTGGATTGTATCCGCGGTGACCAGTTTGAGGAGGCTCTGTACCATGTGGATGTCTCTTTAAAGAAGACATACACATGTATGCCTGCCGTATAGTTAATCTCCATAAAGCATGTGCGATACATGTATAGCAAGTTATCTAAGGAACTGAGTTGGGGCGAGAGACTTTCATTAAGGAGAAAATCTGCACAGCCTTCAATTTCCAGATATAAATTTTGGCAATACCATTGGACGGAATACCAAGCGTTCAACAATATAAGTTTTAGTAAAACTTCTTCTGGTCCGCAAGGTTGACCGGTGAAACTATTGCACTTCACATTCCATACTTACATTACCTCTGTCCCCTGCTACATTTACCCATGTTTTCTTTACACTATATTGAATTCAAGAAGCTTCTTGTGAGCGATATATATCATATCAAAATTTTCAAACGTCGCACATGTATGATACCTGGATTCTTTATCTGGCAACTTTATTTAATCACAGTAATAACTCCATTGTTAATCTCGATACCTTGCTTGTGCATCACAATTCCTGTTTCTTTTTATTTTATAGCTGGCATGTTTATTACTGGTGAAGTTTTTATTACTGGTGAAGTTTTTATTTTATTATGGTGAAAGTTTTTCTTTTCGGGCTACCCTGCCTTGGTGGGAATCGGCCAGTGTGATAATAAATAAATAATAATAATGTTTATTACAATAACTGGCTTGCTTATTGCAATACCTGTCTTATTTTTGTTATATATGGCTTGTTCATAACTATTCTTGGATTGTTTATTGTGAAACAGGACTTTCGCTGTGATAGCCTATCTTGTTCCTTGCGTTAACCGGCAAGTTAGTAGTGTTACCTGGCTTGTTCATTGCGACAATTGTTCGTTCATTGCGAAACCTACCTTATTTTTCGTGATACTTAGCTTATTCATTATTATATGAGGCTTGTTCATGGCAATAACCCAGCTTGTTCATTGCGATACCTTGGTTAATCAATGCGATAACAACATAGCGTATGATAACAGGCTTATTATTCACGATATCTGGATTGTTCATCACCATACTTGCATTAATCATAACAGACGATACTTAGTTTTGTTTATCACGATAGTTTACTCATACAATACCGAGACAGTCCATCACGATACCTAGCTCTATCATTACGACTCACAGACTGTCTATCACGATACCTATCTTGTTCATTATATCTAATTTGATGATTAACACTCTTAGCATGGTCACGATACCTAGCTTTATTGTTACAATTCATGGCTTGCTCATAACAACCGATGCTTAGCTTGTTCATTGCGATACCTAGCTTGTTAATCATGATACCTAGTTTATTTATGGCCATACTTACCTTGTTCATCACGATACCAGATTTGCTCATTACGATGCGATATTAGTGATCAAAAACAGCTTTTGTTGCTTCTTTAATGCTACACAATGTCTCTTATCGTGTTGTAAAGCTTTTATCGAATTTTTAAAATCGGTGAAATCAGATTATATATATATATATATGCAATAAGATCACAGTAAACAGGTGATTTCAGAATATGCAAAACAACCACTCTGAAAGAATAGAGAAATTCCAAGTGCTTTCGTGACTACTCACATTATCAAGGAACTATGAAAGTAAAGCATCCAAGGAAGCTATATAAGGGGTCTGGTCGGCACCTCACTATCAGATCCCACAACGGTTTAAACACCTGACGCGCGCCGACCCAACTTGGAAAGGTCCTTGGCACAACTCACCCCACAAACTATTCTACCCAAGAAATAAGAAATTTTAAAGATTATTTGTCCAGTGTATTATTAAATTCTTCCCAAATTCTATTAATTATAAATGGATCTAATTTATATAAACCAAAGGAAATATTCATATTATTGTCAAAACTGCTTTTTATGAAACAAGATTCAATTATATTCCTGTCGACCATGGACTTGCTTGATACTACTTTCTCAACTTTTTGAAAATCAATTGGATGGTTAAAATCTCTTACATGAATAAATAGAGCATTGGAATCTTGTCCAGTTCTAATGCTATATTTATGTTGTTTTAATCTTAGTTCGAGATTTTTACCAGTTTGACCGTAATAAACTTTATCGCAAATTTTACAAGGAATCTTATAGACACATCCATCAGCATTTTGGGGGGAATTCTTTATCAAAAGTTTTTTTACTGTATCGAGATTTTTGAATACAACTTTAATATTAAAAGTCTTAAGAAGAGAAGGCATATCAACCAAGTTTTCATGGTAAGGGAGAACCAACATATTTTTATTTGAATAAGGCTGGTTGTCCCTTTTTGGATTGTAAAAAGTATTTCTAGCAACTTTAAAAGATTTATCAATTACATTTCTTGGGTATTTTAAATCATTACCTATTTCATAAATTTTGGATATTTCCTCATCTATGAACTCAGGACTACAAATTCGTGAAGCTCTCAGAAACATTGATGAGAAAACAGACAGTTTGACTCTATCTTGATGAGAGGAATAATAGTGGACATAGGAACAGTTATTAGTAGGTTTTCTGTAAATTTTAAATTTGAATTCATTATTACCCTTAATAATTAAAACATCTAGAAAAGGCAATGAGTTATTTTCTTCAAACTCAACAGTAAAGTTTATTGAATGGGCTAAGCTATTTAATTTTCCAAGGAAATGGTGTATATCTACATTTTTGGTAACCTATACATGGAATTTTTTGAAACAAGGTTACTTAACACAATCCTCCCTAATAGAGCTAAATGGTTCAGATATGTTGATGATATTTTGTGTCTTATGCCCAAAAATGTAGATATACACCATTTCCTTGGAAATGGTGTATATCTACATTTTTGTTTTAATTATTAAGGGTAATAATGAATTCAAATTTAAAATTTACAGAAAACCTACTAATAACTGTTCCTATGACCACTATTATTCCTCGCATCAAGATAGAGTCAAACTGTCTGTTTTCTCATCAATGTTTCTGAGAGCTTCACGAATTTGTAGTCCTGAGTTCATAGATGAGGAAATATCCAAAATTTATGAAATAGGTAATGATTTAAAATACCCAAGAAATGTAATTGATAAATCTTTTAAAGTTGCTAGAAATACTTTTTACAATCCAAAAAGGGACAACCAGCCTTATTCAAATAAAAATATGTTTGTTCTCCCTTACCATGAAAACTTGGTTGATATGCCTTCTCTTCTTAAGACTTTTAATATTAAAGTTGTATTCAAAAATCTCGATACAGTAAAAAAACTTTTGATAAAGAATTCCCCCCAAAATGCTGATGGATGTGTCTATAAGATTCCTTGTAAAATTTGCGATAAAGTTTATTACGGTCAAACTGGTAAAAATCTCGAACTAAGATTAAAACAACATAAATATAGCATTAGAACTGGACAAGATTCCAATGCTCTATTTATTCATGTAAGAGATTTTAACCATCCAATTGATTTTCAAAAAGTTGAGAAAGTAGTATCAAGCAAGTCCATGGTCGACAGGAATATAATTGAATCTTGTTTCATAAAAAGCAGTTTTGACAATAATATGAATATTTCCTTTGGTTTATATAAATTAGATCCATTTATAATTAATAGAATTT